>NW_020455204.1:5514248-5699708 GCF_003342845.1 Nothoprocta perdicaria | reverse complement strand
TTTTTTCCCCCTGTGCCTGTATTCATAGTTTCAGAAAGACTGAAGACAGTAAGAGCCAAGAATATAAAGAAAATAAGACCCACCAGACAAGGAGATAGGGAGGCCTGCTCAGCCCTGTAATCTTGAGGGGTTAAAAGAAAGGAGGGATTTCACTGCTGTATTTTCAAGCAGGGACCAAATTTAAGAAAGAAGCACAAAGTTGTTGTCCAGGACAATTTGTATGTTAATGGCAATTGTAGATATTGGTGTCTAAAGAGCTGAAGCCTGCATGTTTCACTGACGGGCTCCTCACGGCCTGCACCCCCTGGCCAGGCCTTGCGGCCATTAAGTCTCAAGATGGAGGCCCCTTCTTCCCCTTCCACCAAGCGTCCAGGGCATGMGCAGACAGAGCAAGGCCAACTTCAGCCACATAGTTCATCTCATCTGGCTGCAACAGTTGCCCTAAAAGTTGTGATTTCTCCCCAAAAGCTACAAAGAGGCCCCAACCACTGGGCCAGTACTGAGCGCTCTGGTGCCACCTGAAGCTGTGGGAGGAACCTCCTCCTCTGAGGTCCTGAGGGGTGGTGCCCACCCTCAGCAAGGATTAACCTGGGGACCTGCCCCAAAATGAGGCGTTCAGAGCCATAACAATACGGGTGAGGGAAGATATTTACTGTGCGAGGCGTGCGAGGCCTGCGGCATGTTTAGTTTCCCCAAAGATTAAGTTACTTGGCAACACGAGTGGATATTGCCAACAAGGGCTTGTTTCTCTTGGCAACAGGCGGCAATAAAGTGATGTAATTATTTACAGTCCTCGTTCCTCGTTTTTCCATATGGCAACAGGTCGGCCCGTTACGCTGACTCGGGTGGGACTACGAGGTGCACAGGGGACAAGGTCGCGCTGAGCCCCTGGTGCCACTTCCACCCGATGTCCTCCTGGAATTAAAATACCCCTGAGGGCCTGTAGGCAGGAGTCCTAAATGTGCTTCAAGATGAATTTCTTTCAATTTTTCTCAGTTATTTTACTTTTTAAAAAATTCCTTTCTTTCGCAAAAAGCCCAAACTTAGTCCTTAAAAGCAAGATTAGAAAAGGAAGTGTCTTAGAAAATTCATTTTTTAAAAAAATCATGAAATTATTTCATGCAAAATCTGCCCAACTCTCATCCCCCCCAGSGTGAAATGCAGCACATTAGGGGCTGAATGACCTTTTCTGTTTGGGCTATTGCTTGACACCATGAAGATATCAGATAGCACTTTGTTGATCATTTTATTCTGGTTTTAGAGACATAGAAGTGGTCATTTTGGGGGAGGGTACTAAATATTAATACCTTCTAAAATAAAATATTGGAGAAACTGAAGCACAGAAGAGTATCTCTTTAATAGATATGATGCATAAACTAGAGTGAAAATAGTTTAATATCATCCAATTATTTATTCAAATTAATTTCATTAATTAATACAAGAACAGAGATTTTAAATTATGAATAATAGACTCAYGTTGTGGCTGCCTGGAGACTAAAACATTTGGTAGATGCAGCGTGTTTTTTCTGTGCATAAAAATGCTTTTTAACGTTTGAAACTTCAGTTCTTTGTGAACAGTTTATTGGTAGGAACTACACACGGAGTTATTAACAGCTTTATTATTTGAATTTAATTGAGGATACCTGTTTTTCTCTGCTATTCTGAGGCATATTGAAAGCAAATATATAGCATATGAGCTGTGTCAGTTGTGATTGATTACATTTGAACACTTTATTAGATGAGAAGCTATCAACTCTCAGAAAAATAATTTCGTATATTAATTCAGGTTCTGATTTCTGGGGATGTTTTGCATCCAGGAAACAGTTTTTCCACCAAAAAGCTTGTTTGAGTGTTTTTTTCTTTATAGAATGCTGAAGCAGATATCTTGAAACATTTAAATGTGTATATATTTGTTTACATTATCCATCCTTGACTGGGCCCTCAGTTAGGGGGATAATTAAACATATGTTTGTGTTTAAGCATATGARTAGCCTCTTTCTGAATTTAATGCAATTAAAGCAGATTAATGGAATTGCACATGCTCAAGGAGGCACGATTACATTTCTGAGTTATAGACTATTTGAAATCTCTTTTTTTTTTTTTTTTTCCCCTCCCACTTATTCCTGCTGCATGTTAATTCATAATTCCTATGCACTCACTCTCTCTTACTAGGAAATAAATAATTTTCTCTTTCTGGTTTACCCCTTCAGAATCTCATTGCTGTGCTTTGGAAGGAGAAGGTAGCTGATGCTTTGAGAAAGGACATGTACTGGGCTCATGTGTTACCAGCGTGTGCATTTAACTGTACTGGGAGGGAACTCTACTCCAGTTAAGTCTATCCGAGGTAGTTGTTGGATTAACTGAGTTACATGGCTCCCTGGTTACTATCATTAAAGTATAATACAATTTGCAAAGACCTTAGTATTGCTCTGAGGCTAATAGGAATTATGGCAGAGAAAGAAAGGCAAAGGTACCGTGCCTAGAACTATCACTGTGCTTCCACAGCTTATCATTTTTGAATCATATTTGTCCAGAAAAGACAAAGTTTCATTAACTTAAATCTCAATTAAATTGCCAAGTCCAACTCTTAGTGAATATTTTCTCACTGCTTGCTCTGAAATGGCCCAATGAGTTGGAAAAATCTGTATCATTTTTATAAAGTGTACACTTCAGAAGGTGGCGAACCAGAAGTGATAGCTATCATAACCATCCATGGAGAAAGCAATTACAACATAATTAGAAATATTTCTTAGCTTTTTCTCCCATTCTTTGTTTCATTTTACTCATTTCCTTTGTCAAAGCTCAGTCTTCACTCAGTAAAATTATGAACCGGTCTCTTAGTTCTCTACCGAGAGGAAGGAATAACATTTTTTCTGTTAAGTTAAATTAATGACTGAAGAWTGGAATGAAAGGCGGTAGCTTCAGTGCATGAGAACAAAACAGGGTTTCAAGAAAAGCTCAACGGGGCTCAACCAAGTAATGTAAGCTGTTGTATTACTCTTTCCTTGTTTTTGAATRCAGCATAAATCACTTTGTGTGATGCTGAAAAGATAACAGGGTGCATAGGTTTAATGGGAAGCCATTCCTTGTTTTGGTTATTTACTTGAGGGTGAGGGAAGAGAAAAGCTGTAGAGAAAGATTTTCCTTCTGACAGATACAGCCATGAGCATGYTGTCCTCCGACAGCTCATGATGCTGCAAACATCTGCACGGTTTAACCGTGTAATTGGCCGTTCCAAACCACTTTACAAAGCCATCCGTTATATCYCTGCAGCACGCCAAACACACTATAGCAAATTGCTCATCTATTTAAGCACTGATCCATTCCATGTCATGGCTCCGTATCAGTATTTCACGTTGTTTATAAATATACCATCTGCTTTTCAGATCAATCCACTTTTGTCCCAGATTAAAGTAGTGCATACCATGAGTGTTGCTAGCTTTGGTGCTTTTATTGTCAACCATTACTCTGCAACGCACTGCACATTTGTTGCACTTTGTTCCTGTGATTCACTGCCTGTTTCATGCTATTTGGAACACTGAGACATCTCTTTCTAAGGATTATTTCCAGCTGTTCCTTTTCACACAACACATTTGTCAATCACAGCACTGGCTTGGAGCAAACTCTAGAAATACTCCCACCAAAGGAGACAGTACTACCTCACATCATAACAATATTCCATTTTTTTTATGGTAGCATTAGCATATTTATTTTATTTTTATTTTTTTCTCCTCCCCTTCAACCAGAGTGAAGACAATGCACAGCCAAACTTTTTTGAAGGTTYGTGGGGATTTACAATCCACAGCACTAGCAAATACATTCTGTGCCTTGCTGGGTGACAGATGCTATAGCTGCAACCCTTAGAGACGCTTAAATGTTCCGAGTGCCTGCTTTTCTGTGCTCTGTGCAGAAAGAAGAGATCTTGGCACATTTGCTGAAGGAGAGCCATCCATTAGAAGGAGCAGCCTGTCAAGTCATAGCTGCTGTCAGCAATTCTTTTTCTTGACAAATTCTAATTGTGTGCAAGGAATCATGTTCCTTGAACATGGCTTCAAATAGCACAAGCTGTGTACCTCAAGGAAACCCTTGGAAGGAAGGGAGTGACCAGCAAAAAGGGAAATAATTAAAATGAAAATACTAAGCAATGACAATTACTGAGATGAAGTGCTACTGCAAATGATAATGTCTTAAGTCTAATTAAATTTTTGGCTTATTGAATATGACAGATACAAATGCATCCTTATTAAGCTGAGGGGTTTAGAGCAAAAGTGCACGGGCTTGAACACAGGCAATAAGTGCATTAATGAGGAGTACTAATCTTGTAGGAATCATAATGGTAACAATGGTAGTGCTGTCTTCACTGTAGAAGCCAACAGCTTGGGAGAAAGGCTCCAGTCCAAATTGTTAAGAGTGCCAGACACATTTTGGGCACTCTCCTGTGATTGTAAGGTGGCCTCATCACCCTCTAGGGCAACAATATTGATTGCTCTTTTAGTCTGGCCACATCCATTTTTTAGATTCGTTGGTTATTCAAAGTAATCCTTATATAATGCACTCTACTGAATTTTCCAAAGGTCTCCAGGTATTTCCCAGCAAAAACTCAAAAATCGAAGCAACAAAATAAGACTGAATTCTAGGGTGGTGCTGATGGGTTGTAGCATAAAGGAGGGATTATCTTCTCTTAGAGAAATTGTTTTCCATCCATCGTCCCTCTTTACACTGGATTTGCTTTTCAAGGATGGCCAAAGCCTGCTACCTGTGGGCTTCAAAAGACCAAGTAAYTGATAATCACATTTAGTCCTTTCTCTTTTAGGAAAGACACTAAAACACAGTCTTAACAGTGACTAAAAGGCGTATGACCTGCTGACAGTTTAGCTAGCCTGCAGACCACTGATATTCCATCTCTGAGTACCCCCAGGACCTGAGAGCAGAATGACAGCAATAGGTGTCAAATAAAGCTAGGATTTCTCAAGTGCCCACCTTGTACCAGAAACCAAGCCAACACCAGATGGATAATTAAAGCAGACCTCTTTCTTTGAAAAGACTGCCTTTAATGCTTTAAATTGTTTCTGAGTCAAGGCGGTGTATGTATGTGTGTGTGTATGAGCCTGTGCACATTGATTCAAAAGGGTTTTGGTTCAGATGTTCTGAGGCTCAAGTCTTTATGGCTGCTGCATGTGACACGGCAACAGCAGCAGAAGATAAATTGCTACCTCAGCTCCATTCTGCAGCACGTGGTTTGAGACATTATAAAAAGAATCAACTATAATACAGTGGCTGTCATTCATTTTCRAGACAGCCAGCATGTATTTCATGTTTGCAGTTTTAATACCTTCAATGTTAGATGTAAATGATTAAAATAAAATGGGTATTTGAGCCTAAGCAACTATATTTTATATAAAAATATATTTTACATAGGAGTGTCCACAGTGTACACCTATAGGTACAAAATAGGCCATCAAAACTTGATGCTTAAGAAGTACTGGACTGTTGTAATATAAAATAGAATCCTTTTCATTAAATATGGTTAGGACATATCTGTTTTTATATCTGAATGTCAGGAAGGAATGAGGTTTATAATAATGGTAAATAAATCACTATGATGAAACTTTGCTAGGAGCACAAAATTGGTGCAACGCAGCTGCTGTGGGAATTAACCTGGCAGGGACAAGCTGAGCTTATGAAAATCCTGAAGAAATCTGGAGAGGTCAGGTGGGATATGCGGGATTGCTCTTAGCATGCTGAATGCRAGAGCAGAATCAGCAGTGGAAGGACAGGAGAGAAGGTGCCCTACCAAGCCACCGCTCAGCTATTTGTCACTAAAGTACCTAGCAACCCGCACTGGGCTTATTGATTCATGGTGGGACCCATCTTTTGAAGCCATCAGTCCCTGATAAATGGTAAAAGCTGTTGTTGGAGGTGAAGATGTTTCTCTGCAGAAGAGTGAGGCTGCACTGGATTGAAACAAGGCCATCTTGAATCACCTCGTGCCATTTATATGGCATTTCATGGGAACAAATCTCCCATGCCTAAGGTCACAGAGCAGCCCAAAAGCATTCCCAAAGAGCCCTTTGCACACACAGGAGTCCAGCCCAGAGATGTTGTTACAGGTTTGGCACTGTGACATATAGGAACAAAGCAGGCATCTTTTTCCCCAAACTTATCTGAAAAGAATGTGACTTTACTTAGTCTGAATATATGACATATTCAAAGCTTTATCTTTAATTCTGCACATATTTAGGTGCAAGCATAAAGTCTGTGTTTTCTTTTCTTTTTTTTTTTTTTTGATTGAAGATAACTCATGCTGATTTACAGGCATATCTTCCTATACTTTCACATGTGTAGATTTCTTTTTTTCATTCTTTCATTCCATTGAAAGGATCAGTGGTTCACCAAGCAGCTCATTTATAAATAGCTCGATGCTTTTTAGAGGAACTAACACATTAGCTCAAATTCTCTCCTGGATCTGAAAACTCAATTTTCTTGATGAAAACTGCAATTATTGCAGTTGAAAGAATCTGCCTGGCATATCAATCATTAATAAGCTATTATAATTGCTTCACATGAATGAATTCTCTGGAAGCATGGGTATCTATAAAGGCTGCTCCAGGAGCCTACTTGAACATCTGTTCATTCTGGAATGTCTTTTTCAGAGCAATGCCATTTTCAGAGCTGGATGTTTTGGAGGACATTGCTTGATACTCCAGAGAAAACAAGTGTCTGCTGCTGACTTGTTGTATGACCCATGGAAAGTCATTTAGCCACTTTTTTTTTTTTTTTTCCCCTCCCCCTATCTCTCTCTTTCCCCCATTCCTCTCTCTCTCTCTTTCATTTTCTTTTAATCATGCTCTGCTTCATAAATTATGTCTCTTAGGATTTAGGGCCTCCATTCATTAGGAGTCTAAGATGACATCGGCAAGGTTTTAACTCTTCCTTTGTACTAAGATGTATTTAGGTTCCTGTGCCTCTGATAATAACAGAAATCCTTCTTCAGGATTTGAAATCTACAGTGAAAAGAAAGCCCTTGTAATCTCGCATTCTATTTGTTTTAAAAATGCCCTCATTTGTCAAAAGCCCTAATTGCTTTTAGACTTCAGTCCTTCAGTATCTGATTTGGAGATGTGAAATGCCAGTAGGAGAATGACTGTGTTGTATGAGACACAGCTTTATGCCTGGTACCAGAGTAACAATTAAATGCTGATCATTCGTCGTGAAAGGGCACAATTCACTGCAAACAGCAATAACTTTAGGAATTTGCCTAAAGTGCTGCATTTACGTCCTTCGCCCATTTATAATCCTAGAACTTCTGTCAGCCTTATGCAGCATAGTAAGACAAATATTATAGTTATGCCATTGCATAAAGTAAACGCTTATTTTAACAAGCACCTTGTGCAGAGCTGTTGGCAACTATGTAAATCACTATCCAGCCTGACAGAGCTCTTAGCTAAGTATAATTTATATATTTTACCCAGAATGCTCTCTCCAAATAAAGTAAATGAAAAATATAAGTAATTACAATGGGAAAAAAAGGTCTTATTTTTAGTATCTACAAGTTTGATGTGATTTTTGATTCTGTCTTCAGAAAACTAAAAAAATCCTCATTAACTCTACCAGTGTTATAGGTGTCTAGGAAGTAGAAATCGTAAATTACACACAATTCCTTTCAAGTGAAAAAGAAGGGAGGCAGAGACATGCACATCAGTAGAAGTGGAATGAAAAGATCTTGTAATTTTGACTGATATTAAAGATAATCAAAAGGGCAGTTAATTCRGACCCTAATTAGGAATACAGGGCTGTCACAAGTAGTGAGATTTCCAAAGCAAGACATTATAATCACACTAGAAAGAGCCACATTCCCAGCAATTATTATCCCCAGCAATTCTTACACACCTCCAGCAGCCCTCTCAAGTTTGTTGCCCTGTTTTTATAAAGATATTTAAAAAAAAAAWAACCCTATCCAATATATGGTAACAGAACAAAGAAACCCTGGTTGTTCTCATATAACCAATAATAATAATAATAATGACTCAGATTCTTTGTTCAAAAAGGTTAGTAGCATAAGACAGACATAAATATGTATGGAAGAGAATAAAGGAGACTTGTTGTGAGTTGTTGTTTAAGCACGCTGTACAGAACAGGAGAATTGGCAAATTCTCAGTAGATTCAAAAGCTAGGAAATTAAAAAAAGAAAATGGAAATGAACACAGTATCTAATTTCAGTTTCATAATACATCTGGAACGGCGACAGTATTCAATATCGAGCACCTCTTAGGGAGATGTCTGAAATCAAGTCMCTTGGGTCAAACACTTCATTTTGACAAATCAGAAAACGCGGTGTTGGAGTTTTTCTGATTTTTTTTTTTGCTGGGCATTTCTGTAAGTGAAATAGCTTCAGCAGTGACATTAACTTTGCTCACTATGAGGAATGTTGTACATTGCTGGATTTCCTTAAAACTAGCTTAAAAATGAAGCCCATTCCTGGCGTTGCAGTAGTGCTTAACTGGATGCTGCTCTGCAATTTGTGTGCCCCAGAAGCACCAAGCACCAGCAGTTTTTCTAAACCAGGGAGCAACGTAGTATGACTGCCTTTATATTGTAGCAATTCTTTTTTCCCTTCTTCTCTCCTTATGTACATTTGAGATAGGCAATCAAGCAAGTATATGGCTATTTATTTTCCAGTACTGCAGTTAAGGCTCATAGGAACCATTACACAGAAAATTACTTGCTTTCTCAGTTTGTATGCCTGACCTTGGTAGCTTTGCTGGTCGCTTGTACAGTTGCCATGGAAATGGGAGAATGATCTTTCTGTTGATATCAATGTATAATTAAGGGTCAGTGAGACCATTCGGGTCAAGAGATCATTTTCTGAGTTCAGCTCCCCTGGGGATGAATGTTATTCTACAGAAATATTACGTACAGGCTGATGTGATTGTTACTCTGTCATCCTAAATTAAACGATGAGCCCCACTGACTTGAAGATAAGAGAGTGAAATATTTGCCAAATCTACAGCTTTCCAACGAACAGCACCTCGGTGAGGCTGCTTGCTTGGTGYGTACACGGCTGTACAAAACGATCCAGCTCCGAGGTGGCAGCTGAGCAGTGCTAAGCGCCTGTGTGATTGCTCCYGACCATTGCAGATCGTGTGCAAAATATAATCCCTTACACCGATAAAAGCCCCCCAGTGATGAACATTTTAATCTCCCCAGGGTGTAGCTATTTCAGAGCCTTTTCACCTAATGGCTGCTCTCAGAGAGCCTGACAATTCTACAAGGGCTGTTTAAAGGAGGACAAGAAGCACCACGTCCTTTCTCCAAAAAGCATTAGCAGGTTCTTTCTTTTCTCCACCGAAGCAAACATATATCCAAAACTGTCCCTTTCATTGTGGGCCATATTTTCTGGATTTTTCATAGCTTTCCTCCACAGCCTTTCCAGCAGGACCACATCTTTCTTGTCAATACATTTCAGGCCAAATCCTCCATCTCAGGCATGACCAGCGCAGAGCAAAGAGCAGGAAACACTTCATGTTTTTAAAATAGGATATTCCTGGTTTGACATCCCAGAGCAGTAACCTTTTTTTTTTTTTTTTTCCAAAAGAGATTGCAACATTGTTCGTGGTTTTATAAACTTACTCTCTATTTCATTATTAATTAAGTGAGGCTTCAATGTTAACAGCTATTGCTGTGCTTTGGCCAGCTCTTTCGTTGTTTGTAGGGAAAACATCCCATCCACTCAATCCCACCCCCAAGGTGGCCTCATCCACCCTGTCTTCCTAGGTTAGCAGGCCAAAAAAGACATGAAAAGTCATCCTGTTCCCATTTCTTTTTTTGCCTTTATTTGTCACACAGAGATTTTCAAAAGCTCTGTCTGCCTGTCGTTTCTGGCTCTCAGAGCAGATCTACATTTTTGACGCACACTTTTCTCCCCCCTGCGTGTCCTTTCTGAACAAGCTGTGCCCTTTCCTATCAGTATTCCAGTCCTGTGAATCCTTCCATCAGCTCTCCGTTATGGCAAACGCTATGGGGTCCTTTTCAGAACTTCTGTAATTTGACGATCCCTCTTTATTAGCACGGGGTCTCTCAACTTGGTTTACTACCGGGAAAACAAAGAGTTGCACTGCATGATAAAACTATMTGAAAAGAAAAAAGAAAATCAGATGACTGTAAAAAGCACAATAAGACTAAGTTCACTATGTTGCCTCAAGATGACTCATGGAGTTTTAGCCGATTAAAAGTAGGAAGGGTTGGGCTAACATAGATTCATACTTAACACTCAGAATATACCTCGGGGTAGGCTATACAGAAAGCTGTCACAAGGTGGAAGCCCAGCTTTGGGCCCTTTCAAACTAGATAAAACAATAGAGTCTTTCGTAGAAGAAATAATTAGGTGCAAATGCTGGAGAAAAGTAGTAATGACACATATAGCCTGGGCCATCTGGCGCCCACAGACTGGATCTAGCCCATAGGGACATTTCCATTGCCTTGTCCTTGGAAGAGACAGGTAATGAGTTTCCTGGCAACAAGGTCCTGTAACGAATTCCTGCTCCTGGGGTGAGTCCAACACAGAGCTAGGCACTAGGTCCGTGTTAGAAGGACAGAGACTGAAGGAACATCTGTTTTCACATATGCAGAGCCTCCACAGCAGCCAAGGTTGCATTATCCTATTAACTACATCCCATTAATATCCTATTAACTCTTCTAACTAACATTATGATCATGTTTCATGAATTATTTGATATCTTTTGCTAGTCTCCTCCAGCAGCATAATTCCATGCCTTTTCCATCATAATTCCATGCCTTTTCCATCCCAGAACTACTTGATCACTTGCTATACATGGATTAAAAAAAGAAATCCCCCTGCGTAGCTTTTTGGTGTCTGGTGTGAGGCAAAAAGTACTTGAAAATTAGAACACAAACAAACTGACTCCTAATAATGGCATACTATTTAAAAAAAGAGCTGATTCATTAAAACAATATGATTTATTTTCTAATTAAAAATAACAAACTGATCCTTCCAGACTCCCCAGTCAATCTACATTTTACCCTCTCAGACCAACTGCTGGGAAATAYATGCTCCTATCACCCAATACCAAGTTTCACAATAACATTTTACAGCAGATGCATTAGCTAGTTTTCCAAAAAATTTAACATATGACTGCAATAAACAGTCAGCTGTCTATTTTGGTTTTAAGGGAATGGACCACTGATTGCCAATTTATTATAAATGATTATGCATTAAAAGACTATCACTGCTAGAATATGATGGTACTAGACAGATCTTAATTGTTCCTCTGACTGCAAATATTTGTATTGCTTGTTCTTTTAGAAATTATGGGAACAGAGAAAACACATCTTCAGGTCACTGGGGCAATTCTAGAGGGTCAAGCAGTTCTTCTATAGCAGCAGAACATGATGGGCAGCACAGAGATCCAAATGCATATTTTTTCAGCAAAAATATGCATCAAGAGCTACAGCTCTTGATGAGCCAGCTAGAGCTGGCAATACAGACAAGATATTTCCACAAGACACCCAAAGCTTCTCTATTGCTAGTGAAGTCTTACGTTCTGTTGGATAAGTAGACTCAAATGGCAGGTACTACCTTTATCTCCTCATCCAAAGAAAACTATAAACGCCCCTCAACTGAATGTGTTATTCTCACAACTTCTTCAGTTGTGAGAATAAGCTCTTACTTTCTTTGATGACTCAGTAGTGAAGTTTAGTGGAAAATTAGTTTTAACCTTAACTGAGAAGCAAGGAATGGTGACTCAGCACCAGGGCAGTGAGGGAGGTTGTGTTGGAAAGAACAGAATTTCTAGAAAGTAAATGGAAAAAATCCCTCTGCAAATACAGTTTCCCTGGGCTAATCATAACTCCCAGAAATCCAGTTTACAGGATATTACCAGTGAATTCTTTGTATTATTTTAACAGCTTGAGCTAAAAAAAAAAAAGGAAAGGACTTGTTTTAGTTAAAACCTTACTATTTTCTTGGGAAAGTTTTCTTTTTGGTGTGATTTTAGGATTATGAGGTGATTCAGGAGATACGGGACTTGAGCTGTGAGAGGACTTAGCAAGACATGTATTCGTAAATCCCCTGCTAGGTGCTAAAGTCAAAAGTCAATGCTGTCAGTCCCYGGAATTGTCTTCTCAACATTAAAATTCTTCAGGTACCTCCACTTCTGGTCATGCCCTGAGTTTGTCAGGCTTCACAGGGTTTTAAAGGAAGACTTGGATTGCATTCCCCGCTCTACTGAATACTTAATATAAAATAGGAAATATTAATAAAGCAGGGATCAGATGAGACCCTTCTTTCCCAGGAGAGTGCACTCAACTAATCTGTGGCATCACACTTTCTCTCTCTGACCCAATGAATATTCAGTTAATCTATATAGTGGATAGGTTCAATAGAGGAGAGTGACCATCACTCTTTTTTTTTTTTTTTTTTTTTTAATAAACATGGACCTCCTGTTTTCTGCGAAAATGCTTTATCTTCTGGAAATTTAATCAACCCAATGATTATAAATACCAACAGATACATTGTACTGTGTACTCTTAAATTTCTTATTAATGAGGTATCAAATTCTCTTTCATTAGCAAATCAAAATTAGTGTTCCCTTCTCCCCACAAAGCATGTTATATTACACACTAGCAAACTGGAACCTACTTGAGTTTAATTCCTGAGCTGCAGCCTGAAGCAGCAGCTCGGTCATAGATCATCCACTTTCAAAACTGAGCATTGCATCTCCCACCAGCTAGGTGGTAGGTGCTCAGAGGAGGCTTCCTTATTTCACCTGCTGTATGGGATGTTAAGGCAGTTCCAGCTCTCAGAATGACTTACGAGAAGTGCTCATAAGCACTTGCTTCAGCAGCATCTGCCTCCCTGTGAGCTGGTTATTGTGCATAGAGCTCAACGGAAAAAGAAATATTCTCCTTTCCACTCTCATGATAAAAAAGAACAATCTGAAATTAGGTGCTGGAACAATCTCGATTTTTCCTCATCACTAACAGCATCTTTCCCACATTATAAGTGTTAGTCACAAACAAACACACTCTGATGTGTTCATGAGCATTTCTTAGCCTTGCAACATCACTGTGATACATTCACTGAAACACAACACGGACTGGTTGCTAAACTAGGTGGGAAACTGAGATATTTTGACCCTCAGCCCTGTACAAAGACTCTGGCAGAGCTAGTCACATCACAGAATGGCCTTTCTTCCTGGGGATGAAGGTGGGGACTACGGGGGAACAAGTACTCTCTACAATCCCAAATGCCATGGAATCGAGAACTGCCCTTCTTCAGCCCTTACCAGGAACAAAATCCCAAAGGTGGGTCAGAAGGAATATAAAAGGAAGGCGTTAGAAACACTGCTGGACTGAATGAAAAGATTTTTCATAAGCAAAATTGCTAAGCATGRTTTCACAGCAGTTGTCCAGCTTTTAGGTTACTGAATGTTACTTGTAGCAATTTGGAAACAGAGGCTAAATTCACTTTCCATGGTATTAATCTGATTTTTTTTTTTTTTACAGGCTTTTCTGCTTGTTTTCAAATTACAAAGGGTAATGTTGATAGTGTCCTGTGAATGGTTTAAGAGCCTRTAGAGAAATTTCAGTTAAGTGGCCTATTTGCCAGGGTAACAATTTTGATGAATTGTGAAGGAATTTTGCTTCTATAGACAGTATTTCCTCCAACCATTATATAATCTTGACCTGTGGGTCTGAATTTAGATCTTACTTCAGCAGGCATCATGACTGAAAAGTAGATGTCAGAAGTCTTAAAAGGATTAGTGCTCCATATATAACCAATAAAATTGATTTATGAATTAGGGTCCCCTTTAAATGTAATAACATTTTCTTTCTGCAAGCAATGAAATTTCTCGTAGCTGCCAGTGTAGTTATTCCGCATCAGGAGAAGATATTGACGRTGTGCTCAGGGCAACAGCAGGATAAATAAGAGGACGGGAGTAAGCTCAGACAGTTCTCCACCAATTGCAGGTACTAAAAACTATAAGACCCAAGTCGGCTCTTAGAAAAATGTTCCTTATAACTTCACAATTTTGCAATAATATTATACGATGTTAGTGATGAAAATAGGTCTCAGAAGCTCTGAAACTTGTGCTTCTTACACACCAGAATTTCAATGCAACTGTGATAATTATCCAGATCAGAAGACTTCCTTCCACTGTTAGTCGATTAGTGCCCAGACCCTGGATTCCATCTCAGACTGAGCAAGATGCACAGAAAGACCAAAAACCTGCACTGCATTGAGTGCTCAAAAAAACTCAAACAGAAGTCAAATGAAGGAGTTTGGATTAGGTGGTCTCTGGTGTGTAAGGTTTTYTTCTTGAGCATAAGAACAGGAAAAATGGGATTTTTCCAGCATGAGATGTAAAGTACATGCATGCTAAATGGACAGATGGGTACGATGTAAAGAAGAAAATAAATGCTGTTCTTGAGGGCAGTATATCAGAAGAACTTCCAGATCTCCCCCACTCCCAACTGGATTCACAAATAGGTGCTCAAGTGAGTAACAGGACTACACCCTTTTAAGGAACAGCAATGGGTCTATGGAGCAGCCTGACAGCAGGATTTGGCACTTTGTGGTACCATCTCTTTGCTGCTATCACTGAGGTAAAGTGAGAAACAGCCCTAGCTGCAGTCTGAATTGATAGCTACACCCAATACCATCCCAAAGGCCCTATATTCCATATACAGAGTGATCACGGAATCACAGCAGGTTCCAACATCTAGTCCAACCCATCTGCACAAGCAGGGGCATCCACAGAATATGAAGGTGCAATGAGACTCAAGATAGCATTTTCCTAGAAGTTGTCTGTATTCTAAAATAATAGCAGGTACATACTTAAATATGGCAAAAAGAAACAATAGAAAGGAGATGCTTTTCATTCATTCCAGGGCTGATAATTCAGTGTACAGCAGGAAAAACAGAACTTAGTGCTATTAGGATATACAGGAGCAATATTTTCTGAGCTTCTACCAGAGTGGGAGCCAAACAGGCTGCTGGGTTGCTTCCCATTCCAAATATCAGAGCACAAAAAGCATGCAGGAGAYGTTTGCAGAGACCTCTGCAAGGCAATGGCCATTATTTTCCTGTTTCCCTTTGTATGAGAATAGAAAGACACACAAAGATTTTAGCAAGGTTTGGAAAGTTCTGGTGGGGACCCCACTGGCCTCACTGTCTCCAAGGAGAGCTGCCCCTGCCCAGAAGCATTACTTCTTCATGACATCAATATCATTGAAAGCACAAATGTCCCTATCATCCCTTGGGTTTTAAGGTCACATAAAGTCATTCGTATTTTTTTTATCCCAAAGCAACACGTACTTGATTCTTTTCTGCATGTTGGTGCACTATAACTAATCAAACATTCAAGCAGCAAAAATGTGGAAATAAAAATAAGTATGATATGCAGTGTGGTGGAATTAATGTGCCTAATGGAACATTAACTTTTGTATTTCTAATGTTTTTGTATGTGTGTGATTTTTAACTATAGTTAATGGTGTTCTGACACAGCATTTTATATTTAATATTTTTCCTTTTTTTTTTTCTCCAAAGTTCAATGACAAAAATGAAATAAGGAAGGGAAGGGGGTAAATGGAAGATAAATATAAGGATGTGGAAACAATAGATTCAGGGCCTCTGCTCAGAGTCAACCCTTAGTTGTTTGAGGGCTGATGTCTCTCTTAAATGGATGTGCACTTAAATAGGCACACCTAAAGGTGCAAGAAAAATCCTATGCATCTCTATTTTGTCTTCATTTTYAGCTGTGCATTTCTGCTGTATGTGCTCTGGACCTTGTATTTAGAAATTAATTTTCTTCATTAAGAACTTTATTTGTAATGCAAACAGTAAGGAAGATTTTAACAACATTGAAATTAAATATCTAACCCCTTTCTGTCCAAGATCACAAATTACAAAGCTTCTTCACTGAGATTTGAAAACATAATTAAAACTTATTTTTGGCAACAAACCATCTAGGGAAAATCATATTCCAAGCTTCAAGGTCTATGAAAATTGAGAGAGTATGAGATCAAGAGAGGAGAAGGGGAAGGAGGTTTTACAAGTCTCCAGGTTTTACACACACCTTTCTGGGATTCCAGTCACTGTCAGGCTAGAGGGGATGTCTCGACCATCATGTAAACTGCATGTACCTCATCTATCTGCAGTGGGTCCATGTGTCCTTCCCCACCCTGCCTTGAATCCTGCCCAGATACGTTATTTTGGATCCCCCTGGGCTCTGTACAGGCCTCTGAACACCGAGTGCAGCGTAAGATCTGCTCTGCTGAAGGCTCCCAAGAGCAATATGTGCCTTACAATTACGGAGGTGGGGAACCACTTGCATCTTAATAAGAAACAGAACAAAACCAAAAAGTCCTACTGTCCTTGATTCATGAAAATAAATTTGTATCACTTATTTGCTCTAGAATTGTAGCCCTTTCAATATGTATTATAACTCAATAACAGCATTCARGCTTTATATCTTCATATTCTGACTGAACAAATCCCTTGTAGAATTGTGTAAAAATATTAATGGCCAAGGACATTAAGATACTTATCAATATGGGGGCAAGCAAACTCTGATCCCATCTGTCTTCCCTGTGACAGATTTTCCAATAAACCTGAAGCCTATGCAGTATTTCAACAAACATTTTTAAGCAAGGATATAATGCACTGTGTGTTTAGGTCACTGAAAAGAACACAATGTCTTAGATCTAAGTATTTAATTAAAATGTTGTTGTTGAATTAAATTGTACAACCACCTCATTTGCCTCATGTTTGCTGTAATTATAGTGGTCTATGTCTCTACCTGTACTTTAACTCAGACAAAAGGGTAAAAGGYACAAGTGGGACATTAGTCTCCTTAGGACAGCTGTGTTTCCTGTATAGTTTCCTGCTCAAAAGAAAGATCTGAGTTTCTGAGAAATGCATTCATGCAAGCATGGTCTGTCCATCAGTTTTACTCTACCTAGGATCCCTCTATTGCCCTCTTGGCTTATTTATCTCCAGTTGTACCATAAGCCTGAATTCACTGAAATACTTTAAGCATAGATTTAAGTGTAATCATGTGCTTAAATTCTGCAAGCTCAGCAGGAGGTCAGCACACATTTATGTAACAGAGATTAGATCTACCTGGCTTGCAGATTCAGGTTGTCTCTAGACAGGGTCAGCTCCCTTCCTTCTGCTTCCTATTTTCTTCCTCCAGTGCTATTCTCAGCTGCCAAAAAGKACAAGTTTGTCCTTTGCAATCTGCAACTGAAGACGTGATGCCCATGTGCGCAGAGYGTCAACATCTATTCAGCTTTGACAGGCACAATTGCTCCAGGCTTCCTAGTCAGTGATGCTTTGACAGAAAGAGTTTTGTCCTGCAGGATTCCTGGGATGCTGTAAGTGGTAACTGGATGGACAGACACCACAGATACTTTCTGCTTGTCCATTGTGAGCTGTGTGTATAGCCAGGATCATTTACTGGGAGAGGGCAAGTGATGACTTCGTAATGTCATCTGCATCTCTTGGCCACATGGCCCAGCTCTCTTACTCCTGCCTTTACCCATTCAAACTGATGTGAAAAAATGTGAAAACTAGGGAAGCTTTCATAGTTTTAATAAAAAAAACAGATGGATTAGGCTAAGTACAAAAGAACTGGTCCATCTGGCCCAGTATCCTTAATGTAAAAGGTCGTACAGATTTATTCTTCTCCAAATACCTACTCAACCTGAAAGCTGGGACTGCAGGCATAAATGGCTGCACCTGGATTGTCACATTTAATAAACCATAGTGGAACTATCTTCCATGACTCTATTGCACCTTATTTTTTAAATCTCCAAAAYATCCCAAGCCAAGGATTTCCACAATGTAAACATACTGCCTTCCTATATTTTTTCCTAAGATTACACTAACGACACTCTATAGGACTATTGCTACAATACTGTTGCAGTCAACACTTCAGGGTGTAAGCACACACAAAAGTGCAATTCTTTAGTGCAATTCAGCAGTACAAATAAGATCTTTCAAGACAGTAAAGAGAAACATGCCCTGAGGGTTTCATAAGACAGTTGTGCAAGATAAACAGTAATCTCTGAGATAAATTGTCAGACTTGCCTGCCTTTCTTGAAAGTGGTTCATTGGTATTTCAGCTGCAGAAATGATTATTAAGAGTATTTAAGTAAAAGCAGGAAATGTATCCCAAACCTGGCAGTGACTATTCTGTAGAGTCCTGGGTACTTTCTCTGATATTCAGATGCTCTTAATTCCTTAGATGAAGGAGATGCATCTTCTATAAGAGGTTCGTGGTTCTTTAGGTCTTTAATGTAGAAGGCTATGGAGATAGTAAAGAAATGCAGTTTACATTTTTTCTAAATAATTTTCCTTTTTTTTTCCTCTATGGCTTTCTTTTTGCTTTTCCTATAGAATTTGATCCACAAAATTCAACTGTTGTAGACATTACTAAAATTTCTTTTTCACTGCAACAAACATCCTGTACATAACTCATAATGACAAATACAAGATTTCTTCAATGCTATTAGCTTTTCAGTTGTCATATCACTTAACTGAAGCTCTGCCAGTACTGCAAGCTGAGCACAATGAACATATATCAGGGAAGATCTCCAAGAAACACAAGTCACTTCAGGAGCTGGCATGCTTTTCTCCAAGTCAACTGTGAACAAAGCACAGCAGTAGCAGAATAATAATATAATGTTAGAAGATTTGCATTTGGCAGCAGGGGTAGACCAAGTTTCTTCCTATTTATGATGATAAAAGATCCCAAGTCATTTTCAATAACAGAAATACCGTGTTGCCTTGACCCAATTATAGCACTAAGCAAATGTATTTTGCATACACTATATAGTGGTTTTTGTTTTGCCATGCAATACTCCCTTTGTTCTTCACGTCTTTCCTCTACTTTCTACTATCTCACTGTTATTATACTTTACTGAAGAAATTATACTTGGATACTAGCTAAAGATGTGGTTATTGAAGTTACATCCCCAACTATCTTGCTTCTCCCTCTTCTACTCTGCTTACTGACTGCCTCAGTCTGTAGTTAGCGTATTTAACAGCAAAGTTCTGTTGTTATCCCCATTTTTAYGGGGATATGAGGATGAGGAATAAGAAATTTAAAGACTTTACTATAAAATTATTTGTTATTTATGGGGAAAAGCATCACAAACTTACTTGATTGCAGTTAAAGCCACCATGCTTCTTTATTGACCTTCTACTTACATTCATGCACAACCCATGCACTGACTAGGTTCCAGGAAATAACTGATAAGGAAACTGTCTGCTATATTGTCTGAAATTTGCCTTTTTCCTCACATTTCCTGTCTCTGTTTTCTCTTTCAGACTAACTGCTAAAGCAGTTGCAGTACTGTTACCCATCCTGGGAAGCTCATGGATCTTTGGTGTTCTAGCAGTCAATGACCATGCACTAGTATTTCAGTATATGTTTGCTGTATTCAATTCATTACAAGTAAGTACCTGGTATGAAAGCATACAGCTACTGAACTGCTGCTGAGATTCAGCAAATGGATTGTTATAARTGTTTCCACATGCTGATATTTATTGGATTTTTCCAGTGTTCTCTCATGTGTCTTTTCAGTCTGTGATGACAATACGGAGATACCGGTGGTTAGTCCCATTAAAYAGAGCTTTCATTCCCCTCCTTAGCGCTTTCAGCAGCAATAATAAAATAAATGAGACAACAAGCTCAGGAAGCAAAATTCATTCTTCCAGGACCAAGCTACATTCTTCACTGGACATACCTGAGCAATTTTTCACTGTCTGTTTGTGGCTTCAATACCAAGACTATGTGAAAACAAAAGTTGTTGGGACCAGTGCAATTTCAGGAACACTCCTAAAGATTATTTCCCCTGCTTTTATGTTTGGAAACACAGGCAGAATGTTTTCCTCTAGCTAAAGAAAACAGTTGACCTCCTTTTCAACAAACTTTTCTCCTTAAAATCCCAAAGTTTAGAGGATGCAACTTCATGGGAGATAGTTCAGACAAGCCTCATCATAACCTGTGGGAATCTCCAATTTAACAAAATTTATTTGCAGATCTCCATCTACTTGATATATATTTTATACAATACTGTAAGGAATAGGCTCAGTCTTGATACTTCTCTCTGTTTTCAGGGATTTTTCATCTTCCTGTTTCACTGTCTCCTGAATTCAGAGGTACGTTTCCCTCAAATATCTTGAATGAGATTTTCCTTTTCTTTTATAATAGTAGTAGTAGAAATTTTGCAGCAGTGCAAGCGCCTTAAAATGTTCTGAAACTCATGCTTGGTATTTATAGAGAGCAGTTGTTTAATGCTGATGATTTGTGTACTGCCTTACTCCTCAGTCACAACTGCTCAGTAATAGATGCTCTTTCTATGGAGCTGTCTCTGCAATTCATGCAGAAGGTACAAGCCTTACCAAATTCAAGGGTGGAAAACAAAAACTTGCTTATAGCTATCATTTATTTTACATAATATAAGAGGAGGTTTGCATGCATGGCAGGGGCACAGGACCAGATGGGAACCTCCACACTAAAGACTCTTTGGTGCAGAGGGAGCCTAGCCAAGCACAGACTATGCTACTAAGCAAGTAAGATTAAATTGTGGCAGATTTCACTCTGGCAGCCCCTTTTGCTAGGCCCCTGCCATTATTATATCTGGAAAGGAAAATAAATATTAACCTCAGCAAAACATACTTTTGGAGATCACTCATGCATTTCTTTATGGGAAAACAAACAGAGTAGAACATATTCCAGGTATTTTGCTTGGCAGGCAGGGAAGGTTTTCACAATGCAGCAAGAAGAATCTTTGCACATTAGGAGTAGTCGGGGTGAAACCAAAGTCAGGCCCCAAGCAGGCAGCAGCCTCTCCTCCCTAGACTAGAAAATGCCCAGAATGACACATTATCTATAAAAACTTCTGCTGAAAACCTTTTCCAATGTGCTGACAGTAGGGCACTGATCATTGAAAACCCACATACCTTAATTTTGCTAGGTATCTGATGCTAATATATGCTTAGGTCTCCAATATACACACACACACACAGGGGTCTACAACCTATTTCTTCTCCCAGCACATCCRAAGGCCTCTGGCACTACACAGAGCATCCCTCCTGACAGTCCTTTCATTCATCAGTTGCCATTTATTAAGGTTTCCTAAGCCCTCCAATATTAGGGTATCAACCTGATCTTTGCTGCAGTCAGTCCAGAGTGAGAGCCTGCTGTTAAAGTCTTGAACTTAAYGTCAATCAGCTAAAGTTAAGCAGGCAAGTTCAACTCAAGGAAGACAGATATTCCTTCATCCTGTTTTCCTCTAGGCTCAGAAATCCTTCTTTCTTCTGTCAAGCAGCTTAGTCTAACATCAAATACAAATACTTGAATGGTTGCCATTTTTCCATGAATAACGAGAAATGAAATTCATACATTTTTCAGAATTTGCATCCTTGTCGACCAGTTTATATATAGCTAATGTGAAAATCACATTTGGAGAGTAGCTCAYACAGGCTCTGCTGTATGCTAGGCATACAAATCTACGATAGTGCTTCAGGTAAACTTYTGCTATAAAGCAAAATCCATGGATATTTCCAAGTATTTGGAGAAAACAGAGTTTAATTCTTGGTGTCTCTGCAGAAGAAATACCTTGGTATGATAAAGGACTACAGGTAGATAGGGCTGATGACTTGAGACRGTACCTACCCCTGTGCACTGCGTGACATATCACATCACCTTGGCTAAGATAACATGAATATACAGCTGGTGRAATGAGGCAGGAGACTGTAAAACACTTTGTATTTAATGTATGTCACTTAAAGCGAGGCTGCAACTTGAGATCATGAATAYAAAAATAATGCAGAGTTTTTTGTTTGTTGTTTTTGATAGAGTGATGTTAGCAGGGAGGAAGGGTAACAGGAAAATGACTGTAGGCTGAACTTGAGAAAATACAATTTTATTGAATGATATTTTCTATTTGTTTTCATATTTTTTTTCTTAAGGTTAGAGCTGCCTTTAAGCACAAAACCAAGGTCTGGTCACTCACCAGTAGTTCAATTCGCAATGTGAATGTGAAGCCCTTCAATTCAGACATTGTAAGTAATCCCTTCCCCACATTGTCTACTTGAAGGTTTTCTACAAGAAATTCAGCTGGAAAGGACAGGACCCAAGGAGGCACCCAGGTTGTGCTTAATACCTAATCTTGTCAAGGATCAGCAAGTACCATGTCCAAGCTACAGTATTTGTAGAAATCAAAAGGCTAAATTCTGCTTTCCACACCAAAACAACACATGCATACATCATATGTTTTCCTATCTCTCCTCAAATTATCTGGAGGCRAAAGACATTTGTGTTTCTAAGGAATATCTATTATTTCCGAAGACTGGTTAAGTGATCACTGCCAATCACCTTAGAACCTATCAATAAAAGTCCTAAATTCTTTTATGGCATATACAATCAAGACTGACAGAGCTGTTATTGAAATGAAAGCTTGAAAACAACTATTGACTCCAGACAAGAATAGCTTAGCAAAACAAATTAATCTATTTCCAACGTTTCCAATGTTGTTTTGTCTTCTAGATGACCGGGAACAGGCCAGGCACAAACCCCACAAAGCTGAACACCTGGGATAAGAGCACTAACTCAGCTAATCGCATTGATTTATCAGCAGTCTGACAGTCGTACAAGCTTCTCAGTGGAGGAAAAGTTGAAAAAAAATCAAGCCATACTTTAAGGACTTCTGACACAGTGTCCACCAGTATTTTCACATAGAAAATCGCCTTTTTTTTTTTTTAAATCACTGCCTAATTGGCAATTGGCATATTGTTTTGTTGAATAAGTCCTCATCTGTTTGCCTTCAAAACTGTAACACAATCTACCACTTGGTTATTAGCAACATCTGTAAAAAGTAGCACAAATATACACTGGATGGTTTTGTCGGTCGTGATGAAAACACGAGCTTTGTAAAATGACTTCTTACTGGTTGAATCACTCCCAGTTTCTAGAATGAAGGAAAGACAGCATGGATTTTTGTGTTCTAAAATGAAATGATTCTCACTGTGATGCTGTAAKAGGGCTACTCTGGTCTTGCTGTGCACTCTGTTTACATTTAATATCTTACAGAATCCAATTATCCAAGTGCAACGGATACATAAAGCCAAGAAGCGATTAATTTAAATATCCCAACAAGCCAGAACTTAAGAAGCAGGTTCTGACTATTCAGCTCCTATGGAAATAGCAAAGCTAATATACATGTCTCTGCACATGAACAGTGTATGTAACATATAAGAGTCATATACATGGCCTGTGGGTATTTTAGATACTCCTCTTTACATTGTACCTGTACTTCTGCCATGGAGTTATGCCTGCAGTTGTATCACAGTGCAAAGCATCCGTGCTGCTTCATCCCAAGCTTTTGGGTGCAATCAGCAACCGTCCATCAAGTGCATTTCACAACATGCTGGCTTTTGGAAATCAAAACCCAGCACTGTGACTGATCTTCTTCCTTTAACTGCTCAGATTGAGACACTGAATGCCAAACAAATTTGTGATCCAACTATATACTGTGAAGACAGACAGATTACAAATAACTATGTATTATCACCTACAGACATCTTTTAMATAGGTCTCTGCTGAGTCTTTTGTGGTTTTTAACTGTGCTCAGCATTAATAGCTTCTCCTCCAGCACTGCCATGAAGTATCTTTAAGGGAAAGRAAATACTGTAATTTTTCTTTTGACCGTTGTATTCTAGGCTCTCAGAAGGGTATTTTGAGCACAAGGGAGTGAAATCTCTGCAGACAAATACAGCAAGAGCCCCTGAAAACCATTTCCAAACTTGAGACCCCCTTACAAGGAGGTCTTTGCAGCCTTGTCCCCTTATTCACACGTGTTGATCGCTTCTAGTAGCGGTTTCTTGAAGGCACTTGGCATACCTCTTCATAGGAATTACCAAGGCAACTATATGTATTTTTCTAGTACACAAGTCTACAAAAATATCACAACAAAGATGGAGTTAAGCAAATCTTCACTCTTTCACTTGCCTCGAATCTCTCTAAGAGTCATATTTTTAATTTAAGGTTTGTATCTAACATCTTGGACTATCTATGGTMCCAGTCAAGCTAGCAAGACAACTGTGATTGATTCCAAACAGAAAGGTATCTGCCCCCTAATACACGTGGTGAAAATTGCTCACTGGATGGTAAATCTGAAAGGAAAAAAATATTTGAGGTTTAAGGAACAGGAGGTATTAGGACTGAATTAAATGAAGTGTTTCATTCAAAGGAAGTGGAGTTGAAAGTTCAGAAAACATCATTCCATTTTTGATCAATTCCAAAAAAGGTCTCTACATTTCTCTCCCAAGAGAAAAAGAAAGCAATTGTATCAGTTTGGACCGAGTTTTTCCATTTCCCTTGCCTTTTCCCACTCCTGGCCAAGATTTGTTGGATGGTCACCAAAGTGAAAAATCCACAAACCACCTCAGTCTAGCCATGACTAGAAACAGATATTAGTTAATTTCACCAAACAYGGGCTGAATTTATGCAATTTTAACAGGGCAGCATGTGACATTGCATATCATACATACATATTCATACAAAATATATGCTTCTAATCTTGTGTTTCCTGTGTTGCTAAACAATTCTTAAGCTGTTGACAGCTAACCGTGAACAGAAAGGTCAGTAAATATCTAAATGGCTATGTCTTTCTTTTGGCTGTTATGTATAGCTTTTTTCTAGCCCTTTGAACATTAAATTATCTTACAGCTGTGCAAACATATCTGCTTTTCTTAGCCTGAGAATGTTTTTGTTTGTTTGTTTTTTCTTCCCCCAAAAGATACAGCAGAAGGAGCCCTGTGAATGTATGGAGGCAGATTGTAACAGTACTGTGATAAGAGTTCGAAGTGTCTGCATTGTGTGCAGACAATATATATAAGCATATTTTTTGATACTGGAGCACATCTTTTTAAACCACTGTGACCATGGATATAGCTTTAAATCCTCTGTGATAACTTCTCTTATAATCACTATGTTGCAGTATGAAGAGCTCTGTGAATGAACCAGAGAAAATAAAACCTTTTTGTAAAATCTTTAAGTACATTCCTCTCTACATCCTATTCATTGTATGCATTTATTCCTATGCTGACTGTATATTGGTCGTACACAACTGCCCAAGGTCTATTTGAAAGTAACACACAATATTCAAGTGACAGTATCTAGTATACAGAGTTAAACCTGTTTTTCATCCAGGTATAATATATTAAAATTGATCACCAAAATTAAGTATAGCATGAAAATATTTTTATTTTATACTTTAGAATGTGACATAAATGTATTCTATATTGAGGGAGCATTTATTACTCTGCATCTACTGAAATTCACTGCGAGTACAACAGCTTTTCCTCCAGTGAATAACCTGTGACCCAGGCTTTAACATTTGCACACTACTTGTAATGAAACAATACATCTTGCTAAAGTCACTTGAGGTTAGGAGTTAGAACACTGTATTTATGACATTAGTTTAGAGATGGAGTTTCTTCTGGTTTGGATAAACTAGTAAAAACAAACAAAACCCCACATTTCCCATTTCCATCTACATCTGTTTGTTTTGTTTGATTCAATGTGTGCTTGTTGTTACTGAATGCAGTAAGTGTATTGAATAAGAAATGCTCAAATGAATCTTTAAACTGTCTCTTCCTGTCCTCAGTCTTTTGAAGTCTGAAAGTCTTTCAGTTTATTTATGGGCTTGTATATAGCAGCTTTTGCAATTTTTTTTCAGGACAGTATCATTTTGTCAATGGTATGAAATCTTAATTGAATGAGATGCGAGTTTTAAAATAGATAATGTAGCAAGAATGACTTTGCTAGTAAGTACTGAAGTAATTTASTTTTGTTGTTTTCCCTCCAAATAAATAAGAAATCTTAATTTCCTAAAACGGCTTTGTATTTGTTCAAATTACTTTGACATGCGTTATAAACAACATTAAAGTTATGCTTCCCTGTGAATACTAATATTATGCTTAAGCAAGCAGATCTTTACTTGTATTAGAGGTCCTATCGAATTCTTGCATTACACAGCTTAGTGCAGCCCAGGTAGTGTGCAAAGAATATTTTTGTATTAAAGTCTATATCTACAAAATATTCTGAGGAAAGTCATTCCCTCCCACATTTACTCTCCATTGGACCCCATCACAAAGGAAAGTACCTGTTAGTCATAATGTTAGGACAAATTCCTCAATCTTATTTTAAATATATACAAGTCGTCTCTCTCTGTGTCAAAGCCAAATTCACACATGAATCAGGGCCATYCCCCTCAATGGAGTGTACAACAAAAACAGGGAATGATTCTCGTGACACCACAGAGTCCACAGACGGGCAGGACACTTCAATCCCTTCAAGAGAGAGTAAATTCACRAGAGTTATTACACCACCATCGCCCCGTCTTTGCATGTTGTACTCTATTACTTGCACCACCTTTATTTTAAAAGGATGACATGAGGAATTTTGCCTCTCAAARCCATCTATTCCATTGCACTGTGATCATGTTTAAGGTTAAAGTTAGTTCTATTACAATTAATAGGCTGCCCATAACCTCCTCTGCCTCTCATAGCTCTGTAGATGTGGGATGGTGGTGATGGAAAGCTAAATTGGAGGGAAATTGTATGATGAAGAATTACCAGAGCAATTATATGCTGAAAAATTAAAGATTGAAATTTAGATGAGAAGGCTGTTTCGTCAACTCTCAATAGCTATTATCAAGAAACCTTTCTCCCTTTGTAGACATTCAAATCACGTAGCAATGAATATGTAGAAGAACACTTTCACTATTGTGTGAAACTCAGGGATTTTTTATTAAATTTTTATCATTCATGACAGAATAATAGATTAGATAATTTTGGCATCGGCTAACACCATGTTTACCTTTAAAAAATTCATTCTATCTAGGTTATGCTTGTATGACTCAATGCAGTCTTTGCCATGGATAGTTATTGCCATAATTGCCCTTGTTCACACAATTTTCTTGCTCAATAATACCATATGTTCTTGGAATACAGAGACCATATTTCATCTTGTCAAGGATGATTACAAGACTAAGCATACCACTGACATCAGCATATCCACTGGCTGTTGACACCCAACACAGACAGAGCTATAGGGATGGCTACTCTGCACTATTCAGTGCATCTCTACCAAACACCTTCCTCGACCAGCTGCTAGTTTGCCAGGAGTAAACTCGAGCAGAGCAGTTGTGGGCTGCCTGATCTACCTAGAGCAAAGACAAGCAAAGTTTTCCCTCTCTATACTATTTTTCTGTGGTTAYTGAGCACATGTAGGCTCATCTGGCCAGGCCATGCAGTGCATTTAAGCATTCTCCAAATGAAGCATTTGCTTGTTTCTACTTCTAAATGTGAAACAATGCACACAAAATTCAGACTGCTTGGACCATACYGAGCAACTCTGTCAATTAGAT
Source organism: Nothoprocta perdicaria (assembly GCF_003342845.1). Classification (NCBI taxonomy): domain Eukaryota; kingdom Metazoa; phylum Chordata; class Aves; order Tinamiformes; family Tinamidae; genus Nothoprocta; species Nothoprocta perdicaria. Next base: position 5,672,243 of record NW_020455204.1, on the reverse strand, counting down.
TTTAGCTTGTGCTCAGAATATTTCAGAGGAAAAACTTAAAAAAAAACAAGACAAACTTTTACTCTTGCAAAAGGCTTTAACTTAAGACCAAACATCAAATATTACATTGAAAGTCTTGGCCCTATAAAGACAACTTGGAAAACTTAATATTACCTAAAATCATATTATGCAAACTATAGCATGCCTCATTCTGGCACTGTAGTTTTAGATTCTACATTGGTCAGCCAAACTCCTTTTCTCATTTTTACATTTTCTCACTAATTCAGTCACGTCCACTAACTTGATAGATTTCATCTCTTAAGAAAAGAGTTTGCATGCACATATATGTTCTTATGGAGCAGAAAGGGGAAAAACTTGTCTCACACACAGACCAYGGGTCTCTCACACTAGGTTGATGGCTGAGTGGGAGGTGTCAGGCTGCAGAACACAGAGGCTTAGCACTGTCAATATTTGCACAGACAGCTTTTGCAGCAGAAACAGAGCATAACTATTGGGAAAAAAAAAAAAACCCACACCTTGGCTGTGGATTCCCATTGACACTCCTGCAGTTGCCTTGTTTGCAAAAATTTCCCCAGCTTTACAGTAAAGAAATAACAAGACATTATACAGTCCAATTCAGGCTTTGTTATGCACCATTTTGAATATAGATACTACCGGTCAACATGCATTTTAAATCTAATGAAAATGTTGCATTTTTTTATTTCTGAGATTGCAGGTTATTTGGAGATGTTTTATATAAAYACACCTACAGACTAACAGGGGTACTGGGACATCAACTCTGGTGGCACTCAGCAGAMGTCAGGTTAACACTGGTAGCTTTATAAGCAACTTGTGCAAGTCACTGCCCTTCCTCATAGCTCAGGAGCAGTGTTTGTTACCACCTGTAAATAGCAACTTTCACAATGGCTTTGATTAACTTATCCACGTAGGGCAAATTGCACACAGAGAAGTAGCACAATGCAGAAGGTACCCACAGTGCAAAGAGGAAAACGGCTCCTTTCAGCTCAATGTTTCCAAATAACACTAACATTTACTGTTATAACACAGACAGAGAAGATGAAGTCACATCAGTGTGTACCTAGGAGTATCTATTGCATTTTCTGCAATGTCCTTTCTTCCTTCAGTTCTTCTGTCACTTGGGAGCAGCCCTCTTCCCCCAACTCAAGATTCATCCCCTCTCCCACAAACCTACCAAGGAAAATGCAGAATCACTAAAATAGCTGAGTCAATGCGTTTGTCACAGGGAAATAACATCCCACCAGAGAAGCAATGGAGCATTCCTCCCACCGCAGGGAGCACGAACCATCCAGGGTGTCACAAAYCCAGATTTTCACACTCTACTCTACAATACCAGAAAAAAAACTTGTGAAATCAGCTCCCTGCTTGTCTGAAGGCTCTCTTGCACCCACAGCATTTCCGTCCAAACCAGTTATTATTCACAGTGGTGAATCACYCATCTCAGACTCTTCACAGAAGACCCATCTGTGCTGCAAAGCAGCTCGCGTACAAGCAGCACTCACTTGGAGCTCAGCAGCCACTTCAAAGAGTTTTAGTGCGGGAGGAGGGGTCATATCTGTGCCATGTCCTCAAGAAAACCACTTCTTTCACATTTAATGGTGGTTAAAATCAAAGGAACTTCTGAAATCCAAAACACGTTCTAGATTACTGAAGGATGAGGCTCAGCAAAGGAGCCTACAGATCAGGGCAGCCTTGGGGATGCTGCAGCCTGGCACCCACAGCAGCACCATCACCATCCTGGCTTGGACAATGCCTCTGTGGTGGTCAGCAGCACCCAATGGCCACCTCCGTACCACAGGGAACCCAACCAAGGCTGCAAATCATGGGGCAAAGCAGACAGAAGCTCCCTTGTACCAGCACCTTGGCATCCTCTCCTCCCCATCCTGCACACACTCACCATGATGCTGTCACAACATGTTCCCTTCCACTGCTGCATTCCTCTTCCTCACAGTCTAGGGAGGCTCTAGCCCCAAAACATRGTCTTTTATAGAGGGATGCCCCAGGGAGCCTGGCATGTGGGACAGACACACAGCTGAGATCACTTCAGGTGATTCAAGCGGGATTCAGCTGCTTGGTGCTTTGGCAGATCCAATGCAGCTGTRCAGATCAAACCCAGTGCAATAACCATGTTTTGTTTTCCTCCTCTCTAACATCAGCCATAACCTGTCAAGCCAAAATGCCATGTATTCTGTAGTGCAATTTTTAAGAACACCCTTTTTTTAAGTGAATGTATTTAGTCCTGTGAACAACTGTTTGTTCCACCAGAAAAACACAGCCGCTCCTGGATGTACAACAGCACAATAATTTCCCATGGAAAGAAACATCAAATAATTTTCTTCCCACGTATCACAGCTTTTCACTTAATAGAACTGTTTTTCAGATAATAGGTTGAGTAATGGCACTAGGAGAAATGTTCCTTGGGAAGCTCAAAGCAGATAAACTCTAGCTAAGCTCTTTACTCAGGTGAAATTCAGCTCCTGTGTATTATATTTGGGGAATACTTTATAGTTCCCAAGCAGAGCCACTGTAAGTGTCAAGGCTCAGTTAAGAAAAACAAAGACCATCAGCTCCTATCGTGGTCCAAAATGCTCTTACTCTCTCAAGTTATTCATGACAGCAAAAACCAAAACTCTCATGGTCAATAGCAATGACAGTAAAGCTCAATAATGCATTGTCTGTGTAACCGAGACCTATGGGCTCTCACCTGAATAAGACACAAGCATACCATAATCCATGCTATGCCTTTTTCAAGCTATTTTATGTTCATTATTGATATATTCCCAGACTAATACCATTCTCCTCTCTGCTGACTCCACAAGAGCTGAAGAGTATCTAAAGTTATTAAGCTGGGTCTCTTGGACCGGTGAAGTTTTGAGTCATGCTAAGCCACAATTTTTTAAGCAACCCTCAAGAGTGACTCCTGCTGAAGACCTAGTAGCTCTATAGTTTGAGARCTACTTTTTTTTTCAGAAAGGAAAGCTGAAATGTGCTGTGTGCTTCATGCTACTTCTGTAWTTCCTCGTAGATATATTAATTATTTTGCTTAAGTCTGTATATTTCTGCAGAGCATGAGGGATAGACCAGGTTTACGGTCCATTGTTTTAAATGCACTTTCATTTTTAAGCAATTTAAAACCTAAATTTCTAATCTGAACATTATTAGCACTGAAAAAATACTATTTTAACCACTTGTGTAATTCCTCCCCAAACTCCTGTATTTTACTTACTTGATATTATCCATTCAAACGAACCTGGGGCAAATGTTACAGAAATTTATAGGCATTTATTTCCTATATAGACCATATGGSCTGCTGCTACTGTAATATTAATTTTGGGACTAGCACAGGGAAGAGGTTGAACTAAGACTGCTTCTACCTTCTGCTATTTGTTCCTACAGATGGCGGGTTTTATATAACAAAATTAATTACAAGTCAAAGTGTATTTGTCTAGGATGTACAAGACAGCTGGTCTCTGTTTATGGTAATGAAATTGTTCACAGGTCTTCTCTCTTTGTGCTCTCAAGTTGGTTACTTCCTTTCCTATATTTACACCTCTTCAGTTAACWCCTCAGGCATTTCTTACTTGTTTGTAGCAGCACATGCCCCAGAGAGTGTAAATGGTCATTTTACTCTTTTCCACATCTGCCACTTTCATCTGACATTGCCTTTTCTGGCTGGAGAAAATGAAGTTATGMGATAAAAAGATATTTGAGCCCAGGTAGAAGGTGCTTTAATTGTAAACACTCATTTACAAAAATCTCTACTTGCCCAACAGCTTTTGAGAAAATATCCTCTTGAAGAAGGCTCTTTGAAGCAGATCCTGAAGTGAATTGGTTTCAATTAAGTTACAACCACCTACCCCAGTGAGGGTCTGTCCCTTAGGTAACCTAAATAGTAAATAGTTTTGCATTCCTATCAAGGGTCTTTGATCTAGGGTCTTGATATCCCTTGCTGTTTAGCAGGTGGCGAGAGGACGGTTCAGTCCCCAGAAGAAGGCAAGACGGTGCTGGCCCTCCTGCCGAGGGGTTAGGTGAGGAAAGCCAAGTCCCCAAATGAAGGCAATTTCCCCCTTTCTCGTTCAAAACCGCAGCAAGCGTGGCCTCATTTGGGCCCTCCTTTACATCTGTAAATTGAATCAGGCTCTGCTTGAAGCTTTTCTCACAGTTGCTCTTTGGCTTAATTTCCTTTCTTGCTACCTGATAGCCTGMAAGGGCACAGCAAAGGAGGGATTTATCTGAAGGCAAAACCCATTGATTTTGCCCCGAGATTCATGACATTGTGATTTAGCTTGCCTCAGATATGCAAAGCTGTAATTTGCTGTATTTCCATCCAACTCACAGAACATACTCCCCGGGTCTGGCTTGCTTTAAGAGCAGGTCAGTGGTCTCCATGGAAACTCAAACTGGGTGCAGCACTTCAAATTGATCTTCTTATTAATAATTTCACATGGCATTCTAGAGAAATAAGAAGGCCCCTTCCTGAAGGCTCAGAGTTCCTCTGACATTAGCTACAAGAAAAGCACCTTTTAATTAGCAGCTTGCCCCAAGCCAGCAATACTCCAGATCTTATCACTGGCAGGATTCAGTCACCTCCAATTGCTAGGAGAGAACTTGRCTTTCCCAAACTCACCATTGTCTTCTCTGTCCACTCTGTGAGCCCCGGACCACAAGGTATTGAGGTTCAGTGCTCCAGGAGCGCAACAATAACCATTACAAAAATGCCTTGATGGAGCTGCAGGATAGTGAAGGCAATTAAATATGTGGCATCTCGGTCAGAAGTTCATTCACTTCTCTTTAGTCATCCAGCTGGTATCAGGAGTTAACGCCAGCAAACTAAACTGTGCTAGAATCTATGTGAAATACTCTCTTGACCAGTTTAGTGCACAGTGCTTAGTTGTTCTTTATTATTATTATTATTATTAATACAAATAATAATGTTTAAGAGAGCAGCACTTACAGCCAGCAAGACACATRGTTGCATAAACAAAAATAATAGCAAAGCTCCTCTGAAAAACCAATAYGTAGGATGGATACAGAAGTGCATCACTCAGATGAACACTATTCGATAAAAAGGATTTGAGCTKCTTCTTTTGGAGGCTCTTCTTAAGTAGAAACCTAAGCGAAGACCTGGAACTCTGACTATGCTGTAAGATTTTAGGCCTGAGCTAAAGCCAATGGAAGATGACAGAAAATTTTCACCCTAACTGTACTAAAATTTGAATCAGGGTTTGATTCAGTATCATTGAGAAAAGACCTCTCTAATTTTTAATAAGGAAGGGAAAGACAAAACACTAAAACAACTAGACAGAGCAGTCAGTAATGAAGCGGAGAATTAAAAGCTTTTGTTYCTCCTTTTTCTATTTCATACAATATGAATAGATTCCAAAACTATTTTGAAAGATCAAAATAACTTGGAACAAAAAAAAATATTGAAAAATACCCCCATAATCTACCAGCCATTGTATTATTCAGTGTTCTTGGAAGAAGACAGTCCAGGTTTATGATCCAAATTACAGATAAGAGTTGGCAACAAAGCAAATAGAATAAAAAATGCTCTTTTATATGAAGAAAGTGGGAGAAAAAAAATATGTGTTTGTTATCTTGCTGAGTGCAGCCCAGTTCTCTGTCAGAAAAGGAGGCATTTACAATCAACTTTATGAAGAAAAGTAGATAAAAGAGAAAAATATCAGATGAAAAGTAACTGAGGCAAAAAAAAAAAAAAAGAATATTTTTTCCCTCCTTTCTATTTAGAAGGCCAAACCAAGGGAAGCAGCCATTCTGTGCTTGACACATGTTTAATTTTACAGGAGTACAGGCTCAGATCTCAGTATGCTGGAGTAAATCCATGCAGCCCAGCTCCACAGTCCCTCTCTTCAACCATATATCTGAATCTATATAAGTTAAGATGCTAATGCAATGCAAAATAAAGCCCTGACTATTCTGCAACAACAAATATCTACCTTCTAGCATCTGAATACTTATTGTATGCTATGGAAAGTACTTACCATTAGGTAAGTGTGTGAACAGGTGGCCTGTAGGCTTATTGAGACTGTAGTAGGACTAGTTTCCTTCATGCAAAATGAAGCCTATCTGTAACACTCACTGCAAGCTCCGACTGCATCAAAACATTCGTGCATCTATTGATCTTGAACAAGATACTACTTGTAGTAGCTTTTGAAAAAGGGCTACTTTTCCCTGCAATTTATTCTACTCTGTCCGATGTAGCCAACAGAGAGGTGCCCATTTATTCACTCTTTTCAAGTGGTGCAACCAGCACAGTCAGCTAGTTAGAGACTCCTGTGACAGAAATATATCAAATAGGCCAAAGTCACCTTCTTCTTCTCTTCCAGATAATTAAATTCTATAAGAAAAATGGATTGCAATAGCTTACATATCTAGTATTATTATACTGCTTCCCTTTTTGTCCCTATTATATTTATTCCTGATAAACTTGCAACATTTTTTCCTAATTTTCTGATTACTGCCAGCTATAATATGATAGAATTTCTCCTTCTTAGAACCAGCACCCTTAGGGTATCTATTGCTGATGATCTCCCTTTCCCTTACAGTTAAGAAGGAGAATTAAGGCCTTGAATCCAGCTGAACATAAATGAGTCACYGATGAGACATTGCTGTCAGAGCCTGTCTAAGGAGTGATTTGTGACTTGCCTCTCATTCAGGCAGAAATCCTTAGAAAAGATTCAGTCAAGAAAGAGTAATGAACCTGATAGGAGCTGGCCAGACAAATGAGGGAATCACTTGACTTCTGTGAAAAGATGCTAGATTTTTAAATTGGATYGTACATTTTTGTTAATATAAACTCAGTTGTCAATTTCTGCTGAATTCCTATTTCCAAACTGTAAATCAGATCATTGTATTCTTTAGATCTCTTTATGTGTAAATGTCTGRAGATAAATACATTTAAACATACAGATTTTAAAATCTGAGTGATTTTCATTCTAATATCAGATTCTTTAATCTGGAAAATCTAGCTTGTTTCAAATCCTAAATCTGCAAGAGCCAAATTTGCAATATCATGATGCCTATCATGAAGCTACCATCTCTTGGGCGATTGTAGCTTTTTCAGAGAAACCAGTCTTAGGCTGAGAAACAATCCAAACCCAACAAACCCAATAAACCAGCAAAATATGACAGCACAGAATGGATAGTACATGTACCCAGAAAAATCTTGGACACATAGTTCTTGGAGATGCAATGTGACATCAGCTGGAGAGACTGAGTACCAAGTCAATGAGGCCACATAGGTGGACAAAGTTGTGCTGAATGACAACAAAGTTTCCGGAACGCCAAATATTATTCAGAAAAGCCCTGCAGATATATCTTAAAGCTAATTTCATATGGAATAGAAATGTGGTCAGAAACTGACCATTTATGCCAGAAATGAAAAATCCTTTATTTTATCTGAAAATTCACTCTGTTGCACATCACAAAATAGGCTTAAATCCAGACTGAAAACAACCTTCACTGCTTGTGCATCTGAATGCTACATGGACATAAACACACACCATACTCTTATAGCACTCTTTATCTGGCTTTTGTACTCTAATTAGGAAGCATACTGTTCAATTAAGTATTCAGGAAGCAGCATTTGATATGTGAATGAAGAATAATTTGGCTGCTGTGAAATGCCAATTAACTTATCCTCCCACTCCATTTGTTTTTGGGAAATGGGATGTAAAAAGACATAGTCTTTGTTTGCTTCCACCTCATTACTACGTTAGCTGCTTATGTATGTGTAATCATTTCAGATCATCACAGAAATTGAGCGCTTAATATTTTGTCTGGAAAAAAAGAAATAGAAACTAAAAAATCCTTTTGAGAAACAACAGCAAGAAATTTGAATACAGTTAAAATGTTGCAATTGAATTATAGAAGCTATTCCATCCTAWCTTACTTCGAATAGTCAGAGAAATGCAGGCATCCAATGCTACTCTTGTAGAGTAGTACAAATTTAAAAAATAGCAATTTTTATATGAGCACGTACACAGAATTAGGAGAATTAGGATCAGAAAGTTGAGATTGCGAAATAATGGCCACTTCTAGGGAACTTGATATTTTCTGTGTTTCTTCTTCTGGATGATCCAGAGATTTCTAGGAATTTTGATGATAATATTTGTCAAAGGATGTTGAAATTATTGTATCTCATTGGAGAAATTCCCCAAAGAATAGAATGTATCAATAGATTGGCCTCAAAAACATCCTCTTAAACTAGGCTAGAATTATCATSCTGCATGACTTTTAATTTCCTTGGAAGTCTTTTCCAGTTCAACAGAGGAAGGTGAAACAGAAAAAAAAAAATAGGTGCCATAGACTGTGATAATTTACACTGGCAGTTTCCAGTACTGGAAACTTTGGAATAGAATTATATTCAGCATAGAGAGGGTAAAGTCATTTTGGATACAAATCTTACCTGTGTTGTTACTTGAAGATCAGGGGGAAAAATAACCTCCAAATAATAAAAATAACTGAATACCACCCCATTTTAGTTGATAAACCTTACAATTTGAAGAGTGAAAGAGGCAATGGAAAGATTTCCAACTATTTCAGTAGGATTTAGATTGTGTAAATCTCTTTTTCCTGGAACTGGATGAGTCACTGACATTTTCTAACTGCTTCTCAATGACTCGTGTTCTGCAAACTGTTTGCTAAAGCTTGTCACAAATGTTCACAATCTGCCACTCACAAAGCATTTTTAGTTGTATGGGTCAGGTGGCATCCTTGTCCACTCTATATGCGACTAATCGGAAAAAAAAGTGGAATGTGCACAAAAATGRGATGTGACAATAGCATATACATTGTGCCAGTTAGAGAACACTTAGTCACTTACTCTGTTTTCCCATTTAATGAAACATGCAATTAAATAGAAAGGCACTTATCAAACTTTGCTTTGGATGGAAACCCAAACATTATTGTTAACTCCCATATATATTGTACTTAGGTCAAACATTTGAAGGCGCGTGGAAAAATTAACATGCAAAGGACTCACTTGAACCAAAGTTTATTTATGAGTTCAAGCAAATGATGTGCTAATCTTTTGTTCTCGTTATTCATCTCRCTATATATTTGTGGTTCACTAGTCACCAGCAAGGAGTCCAGAGCAAGTCATTATTGTTAAAGACAGACATCAATTTTGAGGATGGGCCATTTCACTCAAAAAGAAAAAAAAAAAAATACAAGCCTTTGTACTGGAATGCAATTTTCAAGTGGCAGTGTAAGGGGAGGAAGGAGACTATTACCAGAAAGTAACCACAGATGCTGTTTTTTCAGAATATTTCCATTCTATACAAGAAAAGAATTTATTCCTCTGTCTCAATATTGTGCTTTTTGCTTCTCCTGATGTGAATCTTATTCTAGTTTGGTGATGTGCTGAATCATTCACTCTCTAATGAATACATTAGGGACATTACCAAGCAATCAGGCAATTCTGAATTGAAAAAAAAAAAAAAAGGATCTCTGTTGCAGCAAGGTATTTATTCTCTAATGTGCAACTTCTTTGTCACGTTGCATTTTATCAAGCAGAAATTATCCTTCAGGAACAGGCCTTATCTTTTCAAGAAGAGTTACAGAGCAGTCCATCACCTTATATCATTTACCCTATCCTGACGAATCTGTCTTGAGAACTATTTAAGTTAAATGCTTCCAAGAGAAACGTGAAGGGTATGGGTAAAAGTATGGGTAAAAGGCAGGACCGAAGGACTCTATTAGCAAGGTCATTCCTGCCTCTGCTCTCACCGGGCTCAGGGTAGAGCAAAGGAAACTGAACATGTACTATCAGTCTCAGTGTTGCGGTCAAAAAGAAAAACAGTAAAAGCTTGTGTCCTTGTGCCTTTGATATAGGACACAAATGGGTTGTACTATGCATGGATGGTATYGGGAGCCAGCTGTCCCACTCCACAGCAGAACATTATCTATTCAGTCTGGACTATTTTGTTTTTCTGCAGGTAATTCTCTGCAATTATATCCACATTTCAGCGAATATAAAAGTAGTGACTCATTCTTCATTTACGGAAGGATAAAGGCATTTGATCACTATCTTTGTATACAGATTTGACAGTATTCAATAAACAGCATGGTCACTTTTGTGGTTTTTGTTTAAACTGAATTCAACACTAAACTCTGTAGGCACTTTATAATATGTCACTGAGTGCTTAGCTGTGTTATTCAGGCAACTATGTTCTCTTTTTTTCCCCCATATTATAAAGTCTAAAGGATTTCAGCAGCTAAATGCCACTTTCATAAGTGACTAATCAACTGCAACACAAAAAGCAAAAGGCACTGAATATGCCTTAAAGTTCAAATCACAGACATAGACATAAAAAACACATTTAACTCCTCACATGCAAACTGATACCTAGTAAAATGTTCAAAAAACAGCCAAAGATGTTTTTGATAACACATTTGTGTGGTCCCATGTYACTTTAAAGATATGACTTGGATTTGTAAATCAGCTTAGAAGATATAAAAATGCTTCCTAATATAAGTTCTATAAAATAAAATATGTAATTTATAATCATATTTGAGGGAAGTTCTTTCCAACCCTTCTCATAACAGGTGTTACTTATTTAAACTTAGTTTTAATGCAWTATGTTTTTACATGATTACATGAGCTGTCAGTAAGCACCAAAACATTTGATTTCACTTTATCAGAGATTTTAGTGCATGAGATTTACTTTGCATGTTATTGCATTTGAATTTTAGGCTCTAAAACAACAGCTGAATTACTGTCAGTATTCTCTTTGCATCCTSACAAAAGGAAAAGAAATCGCGTTCAAGTCGAAATGTTTTTTACTTCCCATTAATCTGTATAAACAAAATCTCCAACAACTGATTTCCCAGATTAAACTAATAAATTGAGATCACATCACTAGAATCTTGACTATTACAGAAATATGCACTTGGAGAGAGAAAGACTTATTGAGATGTGAAAAGAATGTCCATTTTAGCTATATTTTCATAGCTTTTTTGGTTAGGATGAGCTGACAGTTATAAGAATCCAAGATAAAGATATATGATATTTATAAACGGCATCTAGGTTATTATTCCAGAGAATGAGCAGAGTAAGTGAGCTATCAATCCTGAGTTCTTAGCCCAACTTGCTGTCAGTAAGACAGCAATTATTTATGTAACTTCCTTACACCAAGCAACTATGGGATTCTAATTATTTCACAGTTGGTGTGTGAACCAAATTCAGTAATTACTTTTTGCTAAAATACATTGTACAGTTACTTGAGGAGATTGTACTGTACTCTATGTTTGGTAGAGTATTTTAAAGAAAAGCACTAGTTACCAGCTACTAGTTACTAGTTACCCTGTTAATAAGAATTAATCTCCTACTGGCAGGAACAGGTAAAGACAGAAATATATAATGCTGTTCTATTTAGAATATTGTAAACTAGGTGAGATAGATTTTGTTTTAAATTAGAATGAAAAACATGGGCTAATTTGAGAGCCAAAAAACAACTTGGATTAATTTGTGAGTGAGGAAACCTTGACAAACTTCCCTGATTTCTCCATCACTCTTGCATCTCTTGGACGATGTCTGCCAGGAACCTTCTGAGTCATTCTGCTTTCCCAGGAGATGTGAGTGCCCAGCACCACGCAGCATCCCTTGCAAGGAGAAAAGAGATGTCATCTAAAAGGTCCATTTCACAAGGACTCCAGTTCAACACCACTATCCCCCCTTTTTCTCTTGGCTTGTCTCTTCTTTCTCCTTGTTCATCTCATTCTTCAGCAGTCTTTCTAATTAAAATCTGGTCACTGAGCAGCCCAGCTCCTCCAGGACAACCTGACTACTTGAAGTGGATGTAGAGAGGTTGAATTTAGACATGACAAGAGGTTTAATTTAGACATGACAGTGTTTGGGCCTAAGTGCTCCATCTCCCCTGGCCTGTTACAGAGCTGCTGGCAAGGCTGTGGAAGCCAAATCCTCTTCTGCTTGAGAGATTTTCTCAAAACTTGGATCTCTTTTGCCAAATTCTCCCAAAGAGCAAGTCGAGGCCTACCCTGGCACCCGATGTGCCTCAGATGAGTGAGGGCCACCTCAAAGTCTGCGGCTCCTTCCCAATCAGCCGAGCAGATCACAGCACACATGGACAGCCTGGCGTCCAGCCATAGCCAGGAGGCCTCTCCTTTCTTTGCCTCTCCGAGGTTGCTCCTAATTCATCTTTTTGCAGATTCCCAAGTTGACATGTTGTCTTTCTGGGTCAGAAATGCCTGGTCTTCTGTTCTGAGATAACTCAAGCCCACTAAATACCTATCTATTATGAATAAGGTTCTGAATTCAGATCAGAAATAAATAAAAAGCTCATGTGGCACATGAATTCCTGCAATATAATACTGCAGTCTAAGAGCTTCACTTTTCTCTGCAGCAAGAGGCTTCAGTGATGTTGTAGTCTTCACATTATGTATATAAATCTAAGGTCCCATGAGATGGAGTGAGGCAWCTTACTCTGCAGGTGATGAAAGTGTGGAACAAAACAGCCACAGTGCCAACCCCATGCTAAAGCAGGGCAAAACACCTCTTGGATAAGCTGAAATCTCTCAGGTCATATTTCAACACAGTTGTTTTATTTCCAGGAAATTAGTATACATAGAATAAAATTGTTTTGCAAATTTGTCTGTAGCAGTTACTGTCACCTACTTTTGCAGTTACCATGTCTTGGCCAAGACTGGAAATAGTTCCAACCAGCATGTGTGATTTTCTGTCTCTACGGACTTGCTACCAACAGCAGCCAGAACAATCCTGAAAAATCTCTAAATCTGACAAGATTTCGATATATATGATAAAATGACCGTGGAAGCCATTTTTGAGACAGGACTTAGGAAACCAGCAGCATCTTGCAGAGGCCAAGTGAACCAGTGCTGGGGAAGCCTTCCTAAAGACCAGCCACATGGAACAGGAAGCAAAAGACTGCAGCATGTCATCTACATCTAAATAGGGAATTTAGATGTGGCAATGAACAAATAATAACTTGACAGAACCTAGAAAATGAGTAATTTTGTTTTGTGCAAAAATGGCGTGTCTCTCAAACATTTAACATTATGTACTTTTCATTTACATTTAAATTAAAGTGGAGTCATTCAGTTTCGAGGCATATATCCATGCAAGTTTTTGAAAGAGCTTGCAGCATTTCCAAATGCAAGATAATAATAATATTGTCTTGCAGAAGTACTATATGTTCCTGGAAATGGTGATTGTGATTTCTTTAGTGATCTAATTGATATGCCATTGCCTCCATTATTTCATTTTGCTCACTATGAGTAGAAACAGCTGCTGCATTTTGAGAAGAGAAAAATTATGCATCAGATCTGTGAAAGTGGATGGCTGAAAACCTGCGAAAGCTAAATCCCACAAGAACTGAGAGAGTTCAGACCAGAAAAAAAAAAAGGGGGAAAATTCAAGGAGACATGTAAAATTCTTGTCCTTCAGACAGAACACAAGCCTTGGGAACAACAGCAAGCCCAGTAAATACTGACTTGGATTTAAGATTCACTACAAAGTGGAAACTCCAAAGAGATTAAAATTAAAAAGTAGTGCTTATTACGCATAGCGGAAAGCAGAATAACTAAACTRTAAGAAGGATATCGTAGCCTACCTGCTTCTGAGAGCAAGGGGCTGCAGACAGAGAGGTCACAGGGGCTGCTTTTATCTTAATGCTCATGGTCTTTAATGTGGCTGAAGCATCTTACATCACCGCAGGCTATAGAGTTAATTTAACTCAAATTTTATTTTCATTCCCTTTCTGTAGCATCAGTCCCTATTGTTCTTCTGTGTCGTCTGCAAGCAGAAAAAGAAATGTTATTTTGTCTCAATTTTACTGATTACTAGAATGAGGACAATTCTCGTAGATATTCTGGCAAAACAACAGCTCTCTGCAGAGGGCCAGAACAACACATATGCCCAAATTAAATCCTGCTTAAGCTTGGTGAAGTTTTAAACGGTATTTAACTGTGGCAGAGACCGTCTGCTATTCCCTCTGTTCAGGATGGATTTCGTTCAATGCAGAGTGCACAGGATTATCAGCTGCTGCCCAAAGTATATTTCCTATCTGCCAGAATRGATCCAACTGTGTATGTAAGACACCTGCTGTCACATCATAAACTTCAAAAAAAGTCAGTTCTGGAATAAGCAAAATAATTTTGGTTGCTCAGCTACACTGTCCCACACTGAAGGATAAATATAAATTGAGACTGTAGGTGCAGGAGACTGGCACAGTACTGATGTATTAGGTGGCTGCTGGTCATCCTTGCTGTGTAATCAAAATGAGAACTGCTGCACACCAAACATGAGGGAATACAATTTAAAGAAAGGTATTTGGGGGCCTATGTTGTGTTTTGCGGGGTTTTCTTACTGGGAATWCTTAGTTCTTGGTCCTCCCATTCGAAACGCACACCAGTGCTGCCCTGTGCAGCTTTCTCACCACCTTTTAGGTAAAAATCAAGTTCATACACGGAAGACAAGCTATGTCTATGTTACTTCTTCACTGAACTTGTCTCTTGTGCATTTACCTCCCAGGAAAACTTGCTTTTTTTTTTTTTTTTTTAAGAAAAATCTGGAGATTTTATGAAGATTTTAATTTGAATCATGTAAGACAAAACTACCCAAGCAAGAAATAAGATCTGATGATGAAGGAAAATTTGGCATGTGCCAGATCATGTAAAATAGCATGTTTTACAAGTAAATCCGTATACAAATCAAGGTGTGCTTTCAGACAGCTTGCCAAGGGCTAAAAATCTTCAAGGCTGATCTGCTGCTGAGCTTTTGGAAAAGATCATTATCACACTTTCCTCCCTGAATTCTTTCAGTCGTCAGTCGTGAAGCTCTTTTCTTTCTAAATCTAATTCTTATACTTGTAAGGGTCCCCTTCTGACTCTCATCTGCAATTACAGGGTAATAAAACTTACTTTATTAAAACAGTATCAAGACACATACCTTCCTTAGAACCATGAAAGGGAAGCAGTGGTGTTGTTTGTGCTGTATCTGCTGCAGCTTAGTGCCTGGAGGCACCTGTGGCACAGATCTCCTAAGGTAGGGCCTGAAAATTTAGTGAATAATATTGTCAGAGTATAGAAAATTAAACCAATTAGAACCYACCTTGCATTCCCAAGGGAGGCAGCCAGCCACAGCTGTTCAAGGAAGAGAATACTTGGACTAGTGAATTATATTGAAATGTGCACCCAAGCCATTTGTCCTTGGTTTGATATACTTATGAGTTTCAGATGCAAATCTACACAGCTGATGCTGCACAAAAAGAATAAAATATCTGACCACATTTCAGGCTTTAGATGCAGTCAATAGTACGAAAAAAAAAAAAAAAAAAAAAAAAAAAAAAAAAAAAGAGGAAAGACAAACACCTCCAGGCCTCACTAATCAGCACTTTTGTTTTCTTTAAATCAAATTTAATACCCAGGTCAAAGCAAGAGTTGTTGAGACTGATGACCTCCATTTAATGACAAATAAAAACTGCATGGGCAGTAGCAGTAAAAACTGGCTCCCACTGATTAAACAACAGGCTTCAAGCCCAGCTGAGATGGATGATTTGTGAGGGTGAGAGGTGAATTCAGCTTTCATGTCCACTTAGTCTTTGATATCTCTACCTTGACTAAAAGCACAGGCTCCAATTAGCGACATCAATCATCCACCCCACTATTATTGTTTTACCGCCACCACATCATTTTTGATAAACTACAGAAAGGTCCCAGATGGTAGCAAGTAGATTGTCCTTTTCACATTTGGAATAAGACTTTAAAATAGTGCTTGTTGTTGACAATAGACATTTTTGACAGATACACATGACAAATGGCCAGGAAAAAAAAAAGAAGGTCCACCTGTTGGGAATAGAGTGCTGGCACCTATCAATTAAAATGAGCCTTGATAGATATATTTACTGTCAAACAAGAGTACATAATAAGACATTATTAAGATACAGTGAACACTAACCTATAAAGCTRGAACACCAATACAATCACAGGATGATTTCTAAGGACTGAGCTCTTCTGTTAGAGCATTTTCTGTTATCAATAGAGTTATTAGGGATTCTGGAGAAAACAATACTGATGTTTTAATACACCAGATGCATCAGGGATTTTTTGCAAACTTTCCATTTAATCTGCAGCACAAACATTTGTGTTTATTTTTAACAAGAATCCTAGAAGTCTGTCATTCTTCTCTTCTTCCTTTGCCTTTCCTCAAAAATTTAAGTGGCCCATGGGTTATCTAATGACAGACACTGTTTATATGATAAAAATCTGGTAAGTTATATAGGATTTTATCACACTCTAGTATTATTTTCAATACGTTAAAAAACACAGAAGAAACGAAGTCCTTGGTTCAGACTCCAATCTCATTTGCACTACCCAGAATCACTTACATAACAGAAAAGCCCACACAAACCTGCAAATATCTTATTCAGTTAGAATGTAATTTTTTTTTAACTTGGGAAATCAGCAAGAACAAGCACCACAGTCACTCTGCAGTAGTTCCAGAGTGAACACAAAACTATGCAAAGTGCACAGCAGAGAGCCCCCACTGGAAACTAATGAGCTTACATGTTGCTGTAAATTCACACCGTCACACTTCTTATAGACTAGCCAGCAGAAACACTTGAAGACATGGGCTTATAATAAAATGACCTGCCATGAATCAWTGAAAAGTTAAAAAAAATCCTGGAATCACAAAAGTGCATATTTCCTGAAGAAATGAGCTCATTTTATTGAAAATCAGTGGGACGTGGGCTCTCCAGGTCTTGGACTATGTTCCAAAATATTCCCCTACACTATCTAATTTGGAGACAAGGGCTGAGAGTAGCCTAGAAACATCATGCAGATCCCACCTATGGGCAGGGGAGAGCACCTCTCGGCTCTGTGCTGGGGTGGGCACCTCATCTTTCCTTTTTGCTAATAATAATAATAATTCTTAGGGCATTGGGATGCTTCAGGATACCAGGGAAATGACAGATGATGGCCCTCCTGCTTGCTCTTAACCTTCAAGTCTCCTGCACTACTCCCTTAACAGTGGAGGAATCAAACCAGGAAACTTGGGATGAAGCTGCAGCCAAGGATGCCCATCAGAAAGCACAAACCACCATTCACTGCTGCACATCATCTCTTGGTAGCTAATGCAAACGAGTCCCCAAAGATATATTTACTGAGCTAGACAGCTGTACATGAAAGGAAATAGCAGCTTATAGCTTCTACCCATAACTGCTGGCAAAAATGAGTTGCTACTTACAATTATAGTAGTGGAGGTTTAAAAGAAAGAGGAAAAAAAATAATGCTCTTTGCTGAGGTTTAAAACTAGGGATTTTAAACCCTTTCCCATCATGATGCTTGGCAATAAGCCAGGTGAACCTGCAGTGGTACTCGATTCATTGTAATGCCAGTCCACACCGATGGCATTCCCTTCGGAAAGCAAGGGTCATCAGAATGCAGTTCATCAAAGCTCTAATTAAAAAAATAGCAAAACATTATAACCCATTATCTGAAAAGTGATTAGCGCTGTATGCCTGGAACGCAGTGTTTTGGCAGAGCAAATGGCATAGAAACAGCATGGGGTCACGCTCCCCATGCATTATTTGCACGCACCCCATGGTGTCACAACACTCAGTGCACCTCCCAGAAAGCTGTTTTCTTGAGCCGTTTTCCACGACCCAAACRAAGCGCGAGGAGGTGCAATGAGGTTAAAGCCTTTAATTGTTGATGCAGTGACCACTTCTTCGTGCCCCCTATCACTATGCTTGGCTCAGTGGGCTAAATGCTGAGCCTCTGGTTCAGAGCTGCAGCTACGCTCTGGTGTAGATGGGACCTGAGGTAGCCCTCACAGATGGACTGACGTTTATAATAGAGGAAAAGACATGCTGGGAATAAASTTTGCAATGTAAAATTCAGTGCCAAATATAACGATTGCTAGCTAAAAAGTTGCACACATCATTGCCTTAACACAAATATAATGCTCATAAATTATTTTAACTTATCTTTCAGAAGTGCTTCTCATCTTCACTGCTCCAAAGTGTTTTACGATCGCTGATTGTGATTCTGATTTTATGGAGCACTTGAACTGATGCTCAGCTTTTAGCACATTTCCGCTCACCTTAAGTCAGCACAGCCATTTAGAACATAGTTAATTCTCAYGGAGGTTGATCCTTGCTGAATTAGACTCTAGACTTTCAGTGCTTGAGATCATTCAACCACTTCTAAAATGCTGAGTGTAATAAGGAGGAGGCGAGACAAAGCACGGAGAATGAATGATGCAGAGAACTGGTTAATGCTCTGCATGTGGCTTCTTTCCATGTGATTTTTTTACATAAATTCCCACTCCTGTGAACCTATTCTTTGCAGGAACATGGAGACATTAATTGCTTATTCAAATGCATGGCTTCTAGCACATCTGGGACTAACCATTTTGAAAGCTTTTAGACTTACATACTGTAGAAGAACAAATGCAAGCAGCAAAAAATAAATAAAAATACAATACCTATTATAAATTAATATGGAGAGAAAATGCAAAAAGTACTATTTGACATAAGCATTTAACTTCCTTAGCATGCCAGTGTCAGCATCATCATTATTTTGCTATATTTTTCTTCAAATCTTATGGCTTCAAACTGTAGGGGCTGATTTGGTGAGAAATTCAGAATGTACGATAGAGGTGCAACATTTTCATTTCAAAATCAGCTTTGTGTACTGATTTTTAATATACATTCTGGAGAACAGGTTCTCTGAAGTAGCTCTGTGATTAGTTTCCATCAGGATCTGCTGCAATTTTCTTGAGTTCACTGGAATGAAAGCCCAGGTGTTTCCACTTACTGGGTGGCAATTTTGGCAGTCCTGCTCTGTGGCTATACCAAGTGCTAAGCAGCAGATTATTTCTGTACAAGTGGGTGAGAAACATCGCTCATGAAAACTAAGAGGAAACCTGAGGAATCCCTRAGGATATTTTTAAATAAGAGGTTTTGCTGATTGGTGTCTCCAAGACAYATGTCCCAGGTTGGCACCCTGAACTCTACAGATGGTGATCAGAACCATCAGGTGCAAGGAATCATTTCTTCACCAGTGTAACACTAGACACCAAATTATACCCTTATCAGCAATATAAATAAATGTCTTCTGAAAACAGTCAGAGGGAGCCAGAAGCAACTTTCAGTAGAAAGAATAGAAAGAAATGGTATGCATTATTAACAACAACAACAAATCATTTGATGATTTTTTTTAACATTTTATAATTTCATTTTCAAATATTGACAAATGCATCCTCAAAATACCCAAGAAATGGAATCCTGTATGTTCTGATAGAAGGAAACGTAAGTTTCCTTAAATTTCATTTCTTATATATTGAATTTTGTCTGTTAAGTATAATTAGTGCTACTCACCATTTAAGGAGTAATCCTTAAGGAGTATCCTGGGCATATCTTGCTACATTATTTTTATAAAAGTTTTGTTTAGAGCAGATGGTTGAAATTTTATTGTTGCAATTACTGGTGCCTGACTGATGCACTATGTCAGCATATACAATATCATCATGGCAGGGATACCAAAAGGAAAAAAATAGCATAGTGTCAACACAGGTAATATATTGGTAAATGTATTTTTCCCTGTTTGTTCAAGACACTTTTCTTACTATTACTCTGCATTTGGCATGCAGTCTGTATACTTATCTAAGGAAACACAGCAAATATTCCACTTCAGTATCAACATTTTTTCAAGAATTTCCTTACAAACATATGTGAACAAGGATGGAGCAGAATTTAAACTGCAATGGGAGTTCCTGCTGGAGCCCATGAAGACACTCGCGTCCACAATGTGGAAAGCTTTATCTGCTGGAGCTGACCCTGCTTCTGAAATCTGATACGGAAGCACTTGCTGAATTTAAACATTTGCCATGCAGGCATCAGCATCTGAATTTGTGGTTCCAATTCCCTTTACAGCCAAGGGAGAGAAAACAGCATTTTTATCTCGGTCCCACAAGCCCGCTGATGGAGGCCGGGGAATCAGGCATGAGAAAAACCTCCCTCTGATTACTATCCATTTAGATGAYAGTTTAGTTCAAAGGCAGAAACTCACTGTCACACATTTGTAATTAGGTGAAATGCAACCTTCCAGAGAGTCTGTAGTCAGAATTATTCAAGAACTGTTCTCTCTTGATGAGAGATGCTGAATGCAGACGAGCCCTGAGATTGGGGATAGTCAGAGAAGGGATTGCCCTCGTGCAAAATCTGTGCCAAGTCTTGCATTATTTATATTTATGCTTCCATCACACTCTGGGAGTTCTGAGGTGCATCTTGCATCTGCAGTGCCATAAACCCATACTCAGATGAATACACAACAAATTTTTCRTGTGTTTTATGGTCTCTACATGGCTCTATGACCGAGGAAAATCATTTGGAGCAAGGCCTTAATTTCGGCTCTGAGCTGGAAGGGCCACTCACAAGATAATCTTGGGGACAGCAAGACCAATCCTCAAATAACTCCATTCTGAATGGGGTCTTCTAGCATATAATATTTTACTTAAGAATATGTGCAAGCTTTTCAACCATATCCATATTGGACTAAACTCTTTATTACCTCTTTAGAGACATTTAGAATGCAACTACCTCTTACACAAAATCCCTTTCTCACTATGTCAGTAGTTTAAGGGGATCTGAAGAAAGCAGCAAATCATTTACTCCCGGTTTTAATGCTCTTTTAAATGGCCAGAAAAGAGCTTCAGTGCAAACTACAGACAGATCTATTGCTTGTACCCAGCAGCCCATCATGACAGAAGACATAGCTAAGATTAAAAATAATAATCATAGAAATCATCTATGGAAAAGAAATCATCTTAAGTCGTTATTCAGTGGCTGGCACAGGAAACACATTCTCTACCTGAGATTAGTAATGAGTCATCTGCACGATGTGAAAGGAAAWGCATACAGAGGGGATATTGAAAAAGATTGAATTTAGAATCCAAAAATAAATAAAGCAGACTCCAGGCAGGTAAATACTTCAGTAGGTTACTGAAAAAGATGGGATTAATATCAGCCTTATCTCCAAAGCAGAGAAGTTAAAAGTACATCTGGCAATCTACTGGTGTTACCAGTATGAATAAAATTTGTGCTAAATGACAGACAAGGGATACAAAGCAGACTTTTTTCCTCAGATAAAGAGTCTGAAAATAAACAACAAAAACTCAGTGTGTGAAAACATGGTCTGGCAGGAAGGATAAAACACAGAACACACCATCAGGTCTCCTTTAAAAATAAATAAATCTATGTGCAGGCTTCATTTCACACGTCGTTTTAGAAATTAAGCTCTGAAGTGCAGGATGCAGGGTCACGGTGCTGTGGGTGCTCCGAAGGTGTGCGCTGAATTACATTGTAGGTCAGATCCCTCCAGAGGCAGCAAAGGCAGAAAACGAAAAAGGACACAGGAGAAGTATAAGGTAAAGAAAACACATTAGCTTGCCAAAAAATAGAAATAAAAGAGGTGAAAACGAAGAGGGTGTTGGGAGAATATTAATGTGGGTGTGCTAGAGTCTACACAACAGAGGGTCACAGAGGGAAGGCAGTGTTAAAAGGCAAAACTAAATGCACATTCAGACGCCCCGTGTCTGTTCTGCAGCTTGCAGCGGGTGCAGCTAGAAGACCCTGACTTGGCCAACTAGAGAGCCCAGAATTTAGATAAATCCCTTAGGCAAATCCAGGTCTGGATCTCAAATGTCATTGGCATCCAGCTCATGGTTCAGGATACATGTGGAAGGAAATAAGGAAAGTTACCTGATCACCAGAAAGTTCATCAGCATCAAGAGAACACCCAACGGGACGCAGCAAGCTGCTTTTGCAGGATCCGACAAGAAAGAAATGCTGTAATTTCATCCCACTGTTGCATTAGGGGACAGCCAAGCAGAACTTCAGGAGTGCCTGTGAAAAGCAGTGAAATGCCTCTGAAGCCCTCCAGTCCACACCGATAATGTTTGGGCACATTTAATTAATCAAACCCAAGACAGGGGGCTCAACAGAGGAAAAGCTGAATGAACTGTTATGATCTGCAATACACAGTTGTTCAGTTACACTGATTTAATTTAGTCCGTCTCACCATCTCAGATGGAATTAAGAGTGACTTGTAAATGAGAAATATTTGGGGATAGAAATACAGGACTGAAGTATTTCTGAGTTATATTTTTCTCAGTTTCCAATTCTTACACAATAGTTTTTGAACAAAAACTTCTACTGTAATCAGGTAGATCAATTTGAGGGATTAGGTACAGATTTATAAAGCTTTGGATAAAGCTTTGAATAAAGATAAGTGTGAACATACGTGTACAGCAAATTGGGATAAAGGGTAGGAACACATCCTAAAATAAGAATTCCAGCAGAAGTGCTTCTAATCAAGTTTCAAATCTGTGCACTTGAAGCATCCTTGAAGAATTTAATGTGCTTCTTGTACTAATGATATTTTTTTCTGTAAAGTTAATATAGTAATTTCCACATCATTTTAATACATTGCTACTGTTCATTAAAGCGAAGATTAATCTGCCAGCTATTAAGCATGCTATTAACTATAGGAAAAAAAAAAAGAAAAAAAAAAAAGAAAAGAAATCGACTGTTTTGACACTAACTAGGTATAATTAATGGCCACCTGAGTTAGTTTCTGTACTAGTACACAGCTTATCAATGATGTAACAAGAAATTTCGTGAGAGTAAATGCATCAAACTGCATTTGAGGCTCATTAGAAATTTTATATAAAGTATATGTAAATAATTAGGTGATGAAAGTTTAAACTTGAAGCTCCTGTGACTGCTCTATGATATATGCTTGTGCATCAACTGAAGTAGCAACCCACTGCAAAAGATTTTACAGTGTACTTTTTAAAAAAGAAACCCGTTTTCTCAGCATACAACATTATGAACATTATTCGGAGGATCTTTATCAGTGATAGGTTTCAAAACTATCATAACATGAAAGCTTACATAACTTGAAAAGATGCCCTTTGATATTAAATTCCCATTAAATAAAAAGCCCTTTCCTTAAAAAAAAGGAGAAATCAGTAAGTGCTTCTATGTCTTCAAGCTATAGACATAATTCAATRGGTCACTAAATTAAAGCAATGATGACAATTTTTGTGTGTGTGTGCAAAAAGACAGAGATAAAAAGAAAGTACAAAGCTCTCTAATACATTAGATTTGTTAATCATCTAGAGAACATAATTTCCATACCACCTATTGTGCCCTATGTAAAGAGCAACTTGCTTCCTCTTATGTAAATAAGACATGATTTTAGAGTTATAAAGACTATCTTCTCGTCACCAGAGGGACTTGGCAAATTATTATAACTACTCAAGCTAGTAATACTAATGAAGCCCAGCACTATAATTGCCCTGGGCTATCTGACAACATAGTACAGATGCTCTGGGCATTGCTTGAGGAACCCATTCCTTCACATGCTCAACGTAACAATGAAAAGATTGGGCTCTTTTTCCTGATCTGGGGAAAAATATTTTTTAATGGGAACAGATCTCTTCTTCTATCCACTCTCATCCTGAACATCCTTCCTTCTGTAGGGCAGGGAAAATGCTGAGCTGATTCAGAGGCAAAGACATTTTTACAGGGAAAGAGACATTTCTGCCCATATTTTAGTACTAATTATCTGTATGCAGCTGACTGTTACTGCTTTGGATCCAAAGAGATAGATTATTATGATTTATATGGAAGCACAGTTAGAAATGGATGCCTATTTCAAATTAAACTGAACAGGAAGGTTAGACTTTTGTGTCAGATTTAGAGGGGAGCTGGGATCACTTCCTTGCTTCCCAAGTTACTGTTCTTTATCTCACTTTTCCAGTGAAATAACTTTTTTTCTAGCTGTTTCCCACTTCTTAAATAGGAACCACAAACACTTTGGGACAGTAATAAGCACATACGCTTTGTAGAGATGGCACCTGTTTTTTTGCAGATCTCTTTGCCATCACAGTATAGTACATAATAAGAGCATGCTACGGAGTTGAGATACCTGGACATACCTGGAGGCACTAAGAATATCTCACCATAAAGTATTTTTAGATATATGTTCTGCAACAACGAAATTCCCTTTAGAAATGATGAGGAGAAAAGAATATTGTAGTTACTAGAGTTAATGCTTTCTTTGCCAGAAGCCAGAAAAAATGAAGAGATATGTACAAGCCCAGCCCACAGAAATTTCTATTACACACACTGAGCCACCAAGTCCAAACATTGAAAGCTGATCTCCAGAATATATTAAACACTATCTCTGTATTCACGGTGATTATTAAAAACGGATAGCTTAATCAGTGTAGAGTATAGCTGAATTTCAGTAAAGTATCTGATCTGCATCCTAGCAAAGCTGCTGTATAAACAGAAACTCTCTCTTGTGCAGGATTAAGGAATGAGATGAGAGATGGAGAAAAAAGATATTGGTAATTTTAAGATATGTAACTCCAGAGTACGCATTTAATGAACATACATTACTTGAAGTCCAAGGGAATTTTGATCAGTTGGACATATTGCTCCAGATAGTTATGAGTCAAAAATTTATTTTTGTTTAAAAAACAAAATTGTTATATTTGAAATACAACAAAAAAAATTCAAACTATAATAAATTAATCCCTTTATACTGAAGATTTGAAGACAAACAACAGCCAATACATCAGTGATCTCTGACCTTCTCCAGAAAAAGAGGAACCAGCATGATCTTAAAACAGTCCCTTACTTATCTAGGGTAAATAAATTTTTGCTGCTGCTGCAATAATGAAGATAGCAGACTTAATTAAATAATTCAGCTATAATTTGAAGAGCTGAATTTTTATACAAGTGATCCCTATGCTTAATTTGTTCATGTCACTTTTCATRGCTAAATTTTGTTTATAAAAGCAGATAACAATAAAAGCCTCCTTTAAAAACAGTTTCCTTCATCAGTTTGACCAAAGATAAGTTGAGGACAATGCACAAAAAAGTACACCAAATACAGGAAAAATGATGCACTGCACTGAATCAGGTACAGAACCCTACTACCAAAATTAAATCACACATTTTATCTCTTTCAGACAAGATTTTACATTTTTATGATAGTCTYGACAGAAGCAGCATGTGCAGACCTACAATCCAAATTGGCAGGCTACATCATACATCCATGCTCAWCAGCATCCCTCAAGAAACCATGATGATTAAAAATGATCTTTTTGGACTGAGAGTAATACGTGCTATAGGGGGGCAAGTTATGGTCACATACGTCATGAGTAACTTACAGAGTTAAAGAGGATGCTTTTTTCAAGCAAAGTCAAGCGGATTTATAGTGGGAAAAAATAGCTATAAAAGTCTGTTAAAGAAAAAGAAGTTTCTGGAATAGCAAATGCTTCAGCTTCACACCATTTATTAACTGCAAAGAGCCTGGTTACGGTTATGCAGATTCCATCATCAAAATTATTGATGTACACTGAATACAAATATATAAAATAAATAGTTCCATTATAATTCTATAAATCATTACATCTCATTGCAGTAGAACAGACAATCTCTGTAAATTGAACTACAGGTATTTTTTCACATTTCTTCAAAAAAAGACCTTACGAAAGATGGTATCCAGCCAAGAAAATGGCCTTGTAGAGATATCTTCTGCAGAGGAGGTAGCAATGTTCTTACTGCATAACCCTACCTCATCAAACTGGTATTAACAAATAATATCCTAGGTCTTGGACTTCCTGACACCTTTAGTTATTGATTACTAGGCAGGTTTTTAACATCCTTCATCTCTTAGTAATCTCTTTTATCTTTTTAATCTCCACTCTTCTCAACTATCTTTCTCTAGATGATTCCTTCAGTCCCTCACCATTTTTCATTTGACATCTTCTTGTCAAATGTTAGGAATAATTAATTTATTGGAAAATACACAACAGCTTGTCTAATTTGGTTTTACATTGTGAACCACTGCAAAATAGCCTGTTTGACAGCTAAATTCCCAATAAATAAGTTGATGCAATCTCTTTGAAATCAAATAATGCTATGAAAGATTTCAGTCCCTATTTGTCTGAATATTTGTTTCTCAAAAAACAGCCTAATTAATTTATGAGGGATTCAAATTCTTTGTGGATCTCAAATCACCCTGCAAAACAGTCTACACATTTCCATAAACAATTGTAAAACAATCTGCAATTTCTACTCATATCCCTTATAGTGCCTCCCTGAGAAGAATACAAATGGCAAGTAATTAATAAGCACCTGCAAATTATGAGATATTTATCTGTGAAGCTAACAGCAAAATTGATAAAGGAGAGGAAATAGAGCAGAAAAATATCAGAATAAAAAAAAATGATACATCAGAAACAATTTCCTGAAATCAAGACTTCTTAATAAAAGGGATTATCTCTAAACTGTCAGTTTTTTTTTTTTTTTTTTTTTTTAACCAGGAAACTCAAAGTACAGAAGAAAAGACAGTTAATGATCTGTCCCCATAATGCAAAGGAGCACCTGCAGAGGAGCAAAGTAACCTGCCCTAAGATGAACCCTCAAGGGTTGCGAAGTGGCAAGGTTTTGTTTTCCCTTCTTCAAAACCTTACCTACCTACTCGTACAGAGAGATATAGATTGCAAATAGCTACAGGAGTGGAGAATATCTGACCATATGTTCCAAATTATCATCAAACCATGTTTGATTGAARCACACTCTCAAATCTTCATTTTCAGTCCTGTTTAACAGTGCAAGCATAATAAAAGTGCCCTATTTCAGTGGCTATGAAAGTGCCCCATATTGCCAGAAAAAATATCATTGCTACGTGAATGATAGGGTCTTTATTTTAATAGACTCATAATCAAATCATAACAGTTTATAGTCTCTTGAAGTAGAAGAAATCTTTCATACTTGTGATCCCTGCACTGGAGTGTAGTGAGAAGCTGACATGCATCATCACTCTGGACCTACAGATCTGTACGTTAGGCACAGTAGGTATTTAAGGATACAAACCACATCTGCTATTGAAGACAACCAACAGATTCCTTCCAACCACAAGGAAAAGCAGACCATTTCTCACAGTATAAAAGCACCCATGAATGATAACAAAATGTCACAAATTCCTGACAAGGATTTCACTTCMGCTCCGCTGGGAAGGTGGTCGGCAGATACTTCCACAGCCCCATGCTGCAGGAACCACAGAAAGAAAGATTAAAGGGGAAAACAAACCCAAAGTTTTATTAGAAATATATCTTTTCTATTTTTATATTATCCAGAACTATAATAAGGCTCTAAGTCAAGCTGTCTGTGCAAATATATGGACCATTACCAAGAGAATCAGACTTCTGTTTCTTTCGCATTAAGGAATATATACTTCGGCAGGACATCATTAGGAATAATTAATTTATATGAAAATACACAACAATTTCCCTAATTTGGTTTTAGAGAGTTAACCACTGCAAAATAGCATTTAATACACAAGTTAAAGTGTTTAATTGCAGCTGCAATAGTCATTTTTGGAAAGCAAATTGAAATGCTTACAAGGTCAATGGAGTCCGAGATAGCTCAGTGAGAAAGTGAAGCTTTAAAGTACTCAGGAGGCTGAGGGAATTATATATACATATCCACATACACACAAGCATTGTAACTCAAGATGCTTAGGGACTCAATTTTTCTAAAGAGCAACGTCAGCTGCCATTACAAGTAGTATTGAAGTCATAGCAAATTCAAAAGCAATTTTGATTTTCTTTTCTCCAGTGACACCATGTAGCTTTGGGATAAATTACTTTCAGATGCTTTAAACGTAATTTAAAACATACGACTCACAATAAACAAAACATTATTGTTTATGAATGTTTTATAATGATATTATGGAAAAAATCCATTCTTGCTCAGATGATGGCAAAAAGAGAAAGATTGCAAAAATCTTTGTAGCAAAATACTTGCTAGGTTACTTACATTAGGTCAGGAGACTTTGACAATCATTTGTACTTATAGCCCAGAAATACAGCAGTGAAAAAGGCATGAACTTAAAATATATTTAAAAATTACTCTTATTGTTTTATTAAAATATCAATAATTAAAACTGACTTACAAAGATGGATTAAATACTATTTGTATCTCTACTAAAAACCTGGGCTGGGAACACAGAATAAACCAGTATGCAAAGAAATTAGATTTAATAAACTTAGTGCCCTTTTCTTTTGCCTTCTTAGGGATACCAATAGCACACATGAGTAAATTCTGATTATTTAAGCCAATTTCTGGGAACAGGATGAAATAGTCTTGTTGGGGAAGTTCTTCCCCCTCTCTCTTCTTTCACAGTGATTTTCTGGAAAATATTTCCATGGAAAGGAAATGGGGAATGGTCTGACCCTTGAGAGCCTTAAGGGAGCACGATGCAAAGTGCATTGCCCTGAGTGTTTATCAGTTTTGCAGCCCTGGCTTCTTGGAACAGCTCCTTCTTTTGGATGCAACATTAGCTTTAATTTGATTTTGTTAGCACACACACCCAAGTGAAAAGGCTTGTTTTTAAAACCCATTGAAAAGCAGCGCGTCTTCCAGGTCCCCAGAGCACACCCAGCCAGTCTGCCTATTTTCACAAGGAGGAATTAAGCAGCATTTGTTTACGACATGGCTAGAGCACTAATTCCCCGTCTCGCTCTTGTGCTCATTTTCCTGTCATTTGCTCATGTGCTCATTTTCAATTGTCATTTGATTCTCAAAAAAATCTCTCTCTCCAGAAGATGCACTTCCTCTCCTCCACTAGACATGAGAAAGGCATTAGATCGTAGCAGATAATTTCTTTATTTTAGAAAGCATAACCATGATGCAGAAAATCATCACTAAGTAAAAGATTGATAATTTTCTCTCTATACCGGCAAATTCCCGTATGATGGGATGGGTGCTGCCATTTCAGCCCTGCTGCTGTGGCCAGTCTTGGACCCACAGCTCTGCCCCATGGACAGACCGAGGCCAGGGCACCACTGCCAGTTTTCTCCTCACCTAAGMGACTGCCCTGAAAAAGAAGTTGCCCCAAGAAACAGCACTGTCCTTGGCAGGATTTGGGGGGAAAAAATAGAAGGTTTTTGGTTGCCCTTCTACTCTGATCTTGCCTCAGGTGGCGGCAACAGAGCTTTTGCTGCAGGCTGCACCTTACCAGGCACAGATGTCAAGGAAATGGGGAGGAAGATAATAAAAAAGGGAGTTTCACAGCTTTCTAGAAGAGCAGCCTTGTCCCTCAACCTGGAGGGGAACCGTACCACCACTGAGAAGGCCAAGGACACAACACAGCACCATCCATCCAATGCTCTTCACAAGACATAGTGGGAAATTCCTCTGATTAGAGAAGCCTMTGGACACTTCATGGCTCTGCTCTTCATTTCTTTCTTCCATCTGAAATTATAGATAAATTCAACCTCATTCCCACTGAAATCAGGGTGATCAGGGTGGGAAAGCTGGCCGTGTGGTGTAACCCAGTGATGGCTCCAGCAACCAGAGCACCACAGGAGGGTAAGTGTGGACACGGCCCATGGAATCCCCATGGAGCGACGCACCGATGGCTGCACTGAGGGCACATTGCATTGAAAATGTCTTGCTTTCATTCTGGTTGAGAAGCCACGTGGAGAAGTCAGCAAATTATTTACACAATTGCTTTTTTGGACAAAGGGCAATTTGGTTTGTCCTTTGGACAAAGGACAATTCCTTTTTTGATTTTTGTTTTTTTAGTTGTCTTATGTTTTCAGTGATTGCCAGAATTTAGGGTAAATGCTACGTGGCCGAGCACCAAAAATAAAAAAATAAATACACAAATCTGGTCACCAGATGTCACTGTCTCTTCATTCGAACATAGCCAAAAATATATAAATCCATCAACAGAAAACAAACAAACAAACCACTACACACAAGCAAGTGACAGAAGGAAAACTGGAATATGAAGGAAAGACACGCTCCTCACAAACCAGTGGAGCTGGAAGAACAAGGGTGCAATGGTTTGCCTGATATATTGGACTTAACAAACCTTTAGTAATAGGTTACTGATACCGATACTAGGGTTTATTTTTCAACRAAGGGGCCAGAGAAGCAGGAAACCCAGGCAGTGACGTGGGCCATGGCCTGTGGTACTGCTGGTATTTGTTGTACTTAATGAAAGGAGTATTTTGTGCAATATCGACAGCCTGGTGACCATAATACCCAGCAATGGTGACCACAGCCTGGTGACCATAATACACAGCAATAATACACAGCACGTTTTTACACAGCACAAATATTATGTATCTGTGTGATGTTCCTTTCCCCAATCTTTTAACTGGATTATATTATTTCCTGAATAAAAATTTCTTCTGGTTGTTATAAGAAGTAAGGATTACAGCATSAAGGCCATGATGACTAAACACTGGCAATATTGATTCTGTAAGTTTTCCTCATGGCATCTGTTGCCACACACAAACAGTGGCAAGTTAAGTCTTCTTGCTTAGCACAGGTAACAGTCAAGTACTTTTCTAGGGCACTGTATATTACTGTGATTCATAGGAGCTCAGACTGACTCAGAGTAGAAGACTCTTTAAAAAGCTGGGAAGAAACTTAGACTTCTTCTTAATTTATATTTTCATTCTGGGACATGCAGTAAAAGCTTTCTGGCTTACAATTGTTACACAAATGCATGCAATTATTAGGGCTTTTTCATGACACCTTTACTTCCATTAAAGCCCTGAAAACACTGTCAATATTTGCTAAATGGAAAAGGCTGAAATGYTAGAGAGAAATATATCGAGTGCTTCTATAATTATGAAGGGAGAAAAGACACATAGCTCTTCTAGGTATTTAACAGTCAGATCTCATAGTAATACCTAAATATTTTGATCAAGTTCCCACCCTAGCGTTGTCTAGTAGTATAGTGACAGCTCCTGTCCCAAAGAGATYAGCATATTAACATCATCTGATTTACAGGATGCAACAATTACATTAAGTGTAAAATTTGCCCTTAACGTAGCCAAGATATATGCACTGATTTCCAGTGAAGGAAATTCAATGCTGGTGTTTAATATCACCTTCTCTACTGAACAYATTTGTCAATTGAGGGGATTCAGGGCAATTCCCAAATTTATTTTGCATGACTCATCTTACTTGTTTTTAACAAAATGAAAATGAAGTAGAGTTTATTTAAACAAACTCATTTGGGCTGAGTTCCCTGTTTGCTAGTAATACCAGCCAGAAAAAGCTAGTGTCCCTGGGGTTCCTAAAGTGGTCTTGCATGGCCCAATGTAAGCATCATTAAAATCTAATTGAGAGCAATTATACTGAATTACCTGACATAGAATCTTAACTGAATAAATAGAATGCCTAAAATAAAGGAGTAGCTGAGGACTAATATTACTCTTCAGAAGTATAAGGTCCATGGCAAGGGAAATTTCCCATTAATATGTCACTTGGAGTCACGAAGAAAAGGAACAATACAAAAATTAAAATGACAAGGGAATTAGGGGGAATTCTTGAATCTTTTCGGCAGGCTTTTAAAGAGTGTTTGTCTTARGTCCACTGGGACTGATAAAACTCTCACCATTGTCAATGGGAATAGATATATCCCAAGATAACCACCCTTTAAACTTCTTTTCCAAGTATAAATGTGGGGGAAAAACTACTGAAAATCATAGAATCAATTTTTTTGCTATCAAATCTGCAAGTTTTGCAGAAAACAGCTAGACAGAGGAATGCATGCAATGTTCCCTGCCTGAGTTTTGCTGGTAATGATGCTTAGGCTCTTTGTGTAATGAGCAATGAGGCTCGCCTCAGGTTTCAGGCTTTTCAGAAACCTACACAAAGACTTTTTGCTCTTGTCCTCTCCTACCCATCTTTTTTTTTTTAAGTCCAGGGAAGCAGTGGATCAGTGCTGGGAGAGCCACCATCTGCTCCACAAATTATTTATGGAAGTGTGGGAGTCAAATGGGTTGGAGTAGACAGGAGACTAGATGATGAGCCAGCGAGTTCAGTTCAGCACAGGATACTCCTCACTTCCACAGGACTTCAGGATTTGCTTAAATGCATTGTTGCCTTTAGGCAAAAGTAAAAATACATGGCAGGAAGGGACTGACTGTATCAAAAGGCTGAATTCTTTTCTGCCAGAGGCGCAATGCCCACTAATCCTCTAGGTCACTGCACTGAGGTCTGGGCTCTGCTCTTTTCTTATTCTCATTGGGTGGCTGCTCCTGAAACTCAGTGCTCTGATGGATGGGAACCTGCTTCCCAATTGCTAGCCTAAATGTGTTCATTACTTGTTTATATCTGTTCTCGTGTCTCCATTATTCTTCTCCTTTCCTGCAATTTTATTTGTAAACTCTCCTTTCCCCCACCCCATTACATCAGTAAAGCCTTCTTGCTCCTTTCTGGTTTCAGCTCATCTTTCTTGGACATAAATAAGTATAATTGTGAGTGTATTTCATAGGAGGTAATTCCAGTGCATTTATCAATGGCTTAGAAGTTCCTTTCTCTGCTGGAATTGCCATTTCTCTGTTGCATATTAAGTGTTTAATGTATTTATTCCAGATCTGCATAATGCTGAAAGGAAGCTTGTGCCTTTCAAATCAGGAAGATTGAAATCAGTACTTGCAGCAGAATCCAGACATGAAAATTGGATCTAATGTGCACTACATTTCCACCTTAACTGCTTCTCTCAGAAAGAATTCAATCATTAATGAAGAATTAAAGCATACAGGCAAAGGAGGGGAACTAGATGAATTCTGGTGTTATGTAGAAGTACACTGAAGAACACAGGCTAAAATACCATAATATTTTTGTTAACACCATTAAACATTCTAAGAATTCAATCAACATAGCCATTGTAATTACATAATTAAAACTCAGAGCAGAATAGTGTAATTGCTGTTTTATGATGATCATTACATAATGGGTAGTTATATAACAGTTTCAGCTTAACTGTACTTTTGGGTAAATTAAAAAAGTTGCTGATTTCCACAGTACCATGAATAATTTTAGTCCAGAACACTTTAAAAAAAGAGGAGATATGTTAAGATTTTTGTTTTTGGTTCATTTTCTTCTTCTTGATTGAACAGGAGCTCAATCAAAGCTTAAAAACTCAAAAAGGGTAAAGTGGATTTATTTTAGTGACATAAACAGCCAGTTTTGAGCTGATAAAATAATACAAATGTTCAGTTCAAAGTGATTTTTAATGAAGACAATAAACCCCAGAAAATAACAGCTTATGGGCAATATATAACAACTTAAATCGGCAGCTCAATCATGGAGTCTCTGCCTCCCACACACCGGCTTAYGTGCTATGCATTGCAAGATACAAAGCACAAAGACACAGCCCAAACGAGAAAGAATAAAAGCAAAAAATCTTTCAAATATTGGTTCACTTTGAGAGACTTTCTACCATACCTAGCCTCTGCTAGGAGATGCTCTGCAAGTCAGAGCTGTTGCTTTTCCCAGTTTTCTCCTCCCCCTATGCCAGAACTACCACGTACAGCACTGGACACCACACTAGTACCAGGTCTATGTTGTTCTTAATCTGTGCCAGTTAGTCCCTTTTGTCCTAGATGTTCATCTTGTTTAAGAACGGCCTAAAGGGTTCTGATATAAATGGCAGAAAACAAGTAAAACATACAGAAAGAGAAGATRGCATTTCTTGGCATCACAACAGAAAACACATTTGTCACTTTTCATTAGCCCTCATATGAACAAATTYGCATGAATATCTACATGTTATATAGCAATGAGCATGCAACCGCTGCTGGCTTAGGTAAACCAAAGCTATCTTAAGACAACACAAGCTCACATGACAAAAAGGGCAGGATCTCATTATGGGTTACACCATCTGTGAAAGTGGATGTGTTTAAGAGATGTTATCCCAACAATCTTTTATGAACCCGCAACCCAGGTGGGGTAAAGCCAGCTAATATATATCTGCAAAAGCTTCAGCCAAGACCTTCAAACAATAAGCATATGTACTTCTGGATCACATCTTTTACTGTTAATTGCCAAAAAACTAAATTAAAATTGCCTTAAAAATCTAATCAGTACTTCAGGTTACTCTTACTCACTGAAGTAACTCAGGTTACTTCAGGATGGCAGACTTTGTTTCTAATTTACCAAGAAAAACAAAGTTATAGGCATCCAAAAAAAAAAAAAAAAAAAAACCAAACCCAAAACTATTGGCATGAATGGCTCAAAATGCTTAACATTCCTTGATAATATTGTAATACTTCTATTTCTATGCTTTAGCAAAGATACTACTAACAAAACCCCTAACATCAATTGCAAAGCAATAATCTCTGGATTAGCTAAAGTAAATTCCAGTTTACAGTGTGCAGATAACAAGAAACAGAAGAGTTACCTGTTAAGTACCTTTTTGTCTAGATGATTGCACATCATTCAATCTCCAAATCAACCATGAAAGCCTCCTCTATATGCAGAAATACTGTATTTCTTTTATTTTCCACCTCTCATAGCCTTTTATCATTACTAAAGAGAAGCTTGTTTGCCCCTACAGCAATGGGCTTACTTATAGTACAGCTGTAAACTACAGGTGCCACCATCTTCAAAGCACATGACCTTCCCAATTTAAAAAAAAAAAACAAACTGATTAAGGTTAATGAGCCAATTAATTTTGCACCTGGTAGCATGACTGGCCTAACATTCTGCACTTTTTGTCCTCTGTAAGTATATAACAATGCAACACATTCATAAAAAGAACAAAGGCTAAGAAAAGCTAGTTTCAATTTTTTTWAAAAAAAGCCTTGAATGGAATCAAAACCAATGAAATATTCATATAGTCTTTTTTCACCACTGTCAGAATATTGATTTCTTTTTTTTCAAAAGCATCATTAAGGCTTAGGGTACATGTCTAATATCTGAGGTATTTACTGAATTAAGTTGTGTCATGTTCATGAATCATTCATAGTTGTCACCATTAGGACAGATGGAAAAGGACATCTTCATTTCATTGACACACATGCAATTCACCCTGTCGTCAATCTGTATTTGCTAATAGTAGCAGTTTTAAACCACTAATATCAAAAGGTTTAGGACTAGCTAAATCAATACAACAGTTTTAATTTGAATCACATTGAATAAAYTCTCCATTTTGTGGCCATGCGAAGTCTGAAGTTCTTACTTCATTTGTTCTTTTATTACCCAGTGTTACCATATTTGATGGATATTCATTCAAGAATGAACTTTTGGCCCTTTAGCAAAGAGTAAGGTTAATTTGTGCAAGCCTCTTGTGTTCAATACAATCATTTTTTTTTGCAACTCTGATTCCTAAATGCGCTCAGAAAAGATGTCTTGGGAGTTAATGTATTTTAAATAATAGATTGAAACCTGCAGAATTGTGCAAATGTCATCAGATTGTTTCATGTTCTTCCCTAAGCAGAATTTGCCTGATCTCGTTGCCAGTAAGACATATTAAACCTAGAATCTCATATTCAAATTTGACTTTCATTATCTCATCCATTATAAACAGTTGCCTCTTGGCTACATGTTATGTTAAAATGGTATTGCAAAAGACTCTATATTCATATTTAAAATGAGAAATCCCTCTCAATATAACGAGGCAACTTACACAATTCATCCTAATATTGATAAAAGAATACATTGGCCTTCAGAACAGGCTAGTTCTCCCTGTGCTAGTGCTGCTTACTTATCAAGAGAGATCTGACAAACAAAAATACTCAGCAATAAACAACCACTTCATTAAAAAGTTTATCTCTCAGTTATGCCTTAAGAAGTGAGGTATGGAGTTTCTTTGTATTTTTGTAGAGCAATTCCCCTTTTTCTTAGTTAGATTTACACCATATAAATGCACAACATATGAATTCTTTGCTTCTTTCTGATAGAAAATTGAAAAAAAAAAAAAAAAAAGAGAGAACTATACAACATTCAAAAGCCAGTATGCTTCCTGGAAATTCCTGAAATTCAAGTTAGCCACCAGTTATACCATTCAGATTTTCTATTTAAGTTACATCATAAAGTCTGTGTAATATGAGCATGAGTGCATACATCCTGAGACCAAATTATTCCTGTCCACAGGACCAAGCTGAGTTCCGCAGCTAAAGGCTGAAACTCAAAAGCCATATTCCACCAAGTCTCTGACATTTACGAAAACAGATGAAAAAACAGATACTGCAATTTAATCCAAACACAATGTAATTCAAATTCAATGACTGAAATTGGCTTCTCAACAAAGCAAAGATCTATACTATAAGGATCTACACTCAGCATATTTTCCTGTTCCATTTCTGGACTGCGAGTACTGCCTTAATTTATCCTAATCCTAAAGTGAACTAGCTGGAACCACTCACTGATCTCACTATTTAGAGGCATAAAAATCTACTCCTTCTCTGGATTTGATATTCTGCCTTTTGTTTCTTCCCTGTTCTCAGGAGAAGGAAAAGCAATGACTTTTGCATAGCAGGCAGTGTGAAGATTCCTCAGCAAAGAAATCTTTTTGTATTGCCCTCCTGTGCCCCTTTTCAAATGTGAACACACCCATGTCTGAAGGTCTCTTTCCACATACCTTTTCTAGCATTTAATAGCTTAGTTCTGAAGCAGAGGTACTCTACTTCATTTGGAGCCAAAAAGTACATTAGCAAATTCATCTAAGGGAAGTGTGTTGTTAAATAATAATATGTAGACTAATTAATGTAAATGCAGTGGCGAGAACATGCTGACATTGTTAAAGTTAATGACCCAGCTGTATTACCATTTCCATCGTTGTAATATTGAGAGAACCAAAGAACTTTTGGTTGGATGCCCTCTGCATCCTAGAACTAAATTTTCACTCTGCTTCTTGCAGAGCTAGTTAAGCTCTTTCCTTTCTACTTCAGCAAAATACTTCAGCAAAGATGACTGCACAATTATATCATGAAATTTAGGAAAAATGGTTAAGCTTTGATTTTTAAAAGTGCATAGCTTTGGTCAAAGATTGTTATGGTCTAGATGGAAACACRCTTTCTTATCTTGTTGCAGAACACAGAAGTACCACTTCCCTTATTGTTTCATTCAATCACAACAAAGAGCTCCAATGTGGATGCCCAAATATTTGACTAATATAGGGGAGAAATGGCTCACTTTATTACAAGATAAATTCAAACTGCATTTTCACTTTGTAAAATTCCAGGAATTTCAACAAATTCGGGAATTTCAAGAGGATGTTTTTGTTTCATAGCTCACTTGAGCTAGACTCATTGAAATTCAGAGATATTGACTGGCATCAAAGTGAAGATGGTAATGTATGGCAGATGTTTCTTGAAAGTGAGAGATAACCCTTTTGAAAGCATTTAGGCATCTTCAGTTGCAACTAAGAGATTTTCAAATGCAGGCACTGCAATCAGTAGAAAGTCAGCATCTAAAAATTTTTAAAGCCTGACAGATACCTGATATTCTGAGTCAACTTCCAAAAACCTTTGATAACTGTCATATCAGAACTTATGGCACCTTTGATTTCCAATAAAAGATAGGGCCAGAAGTGTAAAAATCTCTTTTGCAAAAGGACCCTGACACTCAAAAACCCTTCAGAGCAATGAAGTGCAGTGAAGAGACATTGAACCACCAGACATGCTGCAAGYTCCAGTAGTGGAAGCAGATTAGCTGCCTCTGCTTAGCGCTGCACTGGCACGATAAGCTGAGAGGATGATTAGCTTGTGCATAGCATGACAATGACTTCCACTCGTAATTTGGGACATCTGGTATCTCAAAAGAGCAGCATACGCTGCCAGAAGGTCCACCAGCCTAGGCCGGTACTTCCTTTAGCATCTYGGCTCTTGTTCTTCCCTCCTGCATGGCACAAACTTCTCCGTAGAGACTTCTGAAAAGCTTGGACCTATTCTCTTTAGCTAACGTTACAACTCCCTCAGCTGTTCCCTCTTGATCTGTGAAGRGCAAAAACCTTTATCAAAAGACCAATGAGAAAAATAAGTGCTACTCATTTAACCTTAAGCAGAACTTATATCCTTTCTTTATAATTACACTTCAAGTTAAACAAAACTTTAAAAATACAGCAGACCTAGAAATATGAATAAATATCAAGCATAAATTCTACATGGAGCAATGGCACGTTTAGACCTTTTCTGTATATATATGTCAACAAAATATGCTTTTGAAAATCATACATTTGCATCAGCAACACAAAATGCTCTTGAAGAAAATGAATAAACAATGTAATGTTGTAAAGAACAGAACAGTTGTTGGTGAGATTTGGTCCATTTCAGCACAAATATTTCCATTTCAAATTGATGAGCTTCAGAATCAGGGCAGTATTTTACAAAGCTCAGAGAACTGTGCTGAAATGCAGAGGACACAAATCTATCGTGCCATTAGCTCATATTTCCCAAGTCACAGATCACTGGCCTGTTATCTAAGGAACGTTTGGACTCACAAAGGCGCTTATGCACGAAGAGATGTTTTTCATTGTGCATGTGAAGTTCATGAGTTCAGGCCACTGTCTTTTGCAGTCCTTGTGCAATCTGGTATGATTCATTTTTACCATTTTAAGATTTCCTTCCAGCTCCAAGTTCTGCAAAGGGACTGCTACGCTGAAAGAAGAAAAAATGGCAAGCACATCTGGCTCTCTTGCCTAAAGCCCCTTGCTCACAGCATTTGTTTGAAATCACAGCAACATGGACTGCATTGGCTGAGTGACTGAAACACGTCAAAGGTCTCTGAGAGTGACTGGACAGTCACTGTAAAGATGATATTCTGGAGATAGATTTTCTAGATATCTCAGSTGTCATCTAAACTCTAAACTAGATGTAGAAATTCTAGGAAGGGCCCAGTGGTGGGAAAAAGCCGAACACAGGACAAAGCATTGAAATAAACCCCCACATTTTAGAAGAATATAGAATAGAAGAACTATTATTTTTCTGCACTTTTCCCTTCCTTTTTATTTTTGTTTTCATTGATAAAGACTGTCAGTCAAATAGACTTGGGCATTGAGGGACCTTCATAGTCAGCAACCCTTTAGTGTTGATCTACACTAGTGAAAATGGAGAGACCAAGAATATATCCTATACCTTGCAATCTAGCCTTTCAACAGAGTGTATTTGGTTACATA
Source organism: Nothoprocta perdicaria (assembly GCF_003342845.1). Taxonomy (NCBI): domain Eukaryota; kingdom Metazoa; phylum Chordata; class Aves; order Tinamiformes; family Tinamidae; genus Nothoprocta; species Nothoprocta perdicaria. Next base: position 5,633,207 of record NW_020455204.1, on the reverse strand, counting down.
AAAATAGCAATTCTAAAATTTCTAGAGAAAAATAACAATATTTGAAAATGATGTTGCTGTACTTCTTGTCAGCTGGGCAGGAATCCCTGTTATGACTGTGCTTCACATGGTGCATCACACCCAGGAGCTCTTATGAAACACCACAGTGATTCAGTAAGAGGAAGTAACTTTATGTGACCTGGAATATACAGCCAAGGCARTAAAGGAGTTTTGAAATTTGCAGCACTCAGCATGCCTCATCTGCAAATCAGATTTGCATTTATGCATCTTTGCAGCTGAGAGTTCGAAAAGAACATTTGTATTTGCTAGCAACTCAGCTACACCTATGCAGTGCGTGTGAGAAAAAAGAAGTGTTAAATATATCTACCATAAAGAATTGCTCTATGTAACAAAGCAAACACAGGCCCTAACTGCCATTTCATGTAACTCTCTCAAAGAGCAAGAAAAAAAAATAAAATTAAAATCAGTGAATTTCTTCAGTCATATAAACGCTGAAAAAAAAAAAGGAGGAAAGAATTCAGCGTACATGCAAACACTTTTATAGATGCAGGTAATTTTCCGCACAGTGCTCAGTTACCATAGTGATGGGCATGAATTAGATTAGATAATTTCTCCACACAAGAAAATCTTCTACTGAAGTTATTGGCAGTTTTTCCAGTTGATCTGGAGTGTTAGGCCCCTGTTTATTACTTTTTTTCCTCTACAGAAGAGATCGTATGAAAGTTTAAATGGCAACGTGTGCACATGATAATGTTATCTAAAGTAAAGATAAGAAGACAGTTTAGACGTTAGTCACAGACTGGCTCCAAAGCTCACTGTAATCAATTGGAAAACCTCTTAATCTCACATAACTTTTAGCAAAGCTCCATGAAACACAAAAAACCTCGAGGGGAAAAATTGGATTTTATAAGAAAGTGGACGAAACTTCTTTGACATATGAGTACGGCCAGGTGATTACAGAGATGGATAAAGGATATCCTCGGTGAAGATAAATTGAGGGTTCTACTTATTCCAGGCTCAAAGTCCTAACACAGTTTTGCTGCTCTCCTGAGAGTGAGCCTGCAAAGATCTGTGGCTAACTACACAGCAGTTAATTGGAGAACACCAGCATATCATAATATTGCTCCTGAGATGTTTTAAGCTGACCCTTTCTTGCATCTTCTCATCTCTTAAAAGCTTCCATTACTACAGCCCTGGCAGGAAAGTGCCTTTAGTGGATGAGCGTCGCTGTGTAATGCTTGGAGCATTCGATAGCCTTTGGAAACACATTCCCATGGTAACACTCCAAGCCCTGACAGCTACAGCCTTTCTGCACAGCAAAGCTGCGTGTCAGATGCTTGAGCCATCTGTCCTGCACCTCCATTAACATAGTTAGCTACTGAAACTTGAGAAATTATGGATATTATTGAAATCTCATCGCAATCAAGGAGTAAATCCACAATACAAAAGCAGGACAGAGGAAACCCTAAAGCAATACTGAAACAGAGCTAGTATGAGTGAAAACAGAAGGAGGAGCATCTCATCCAGAATTAAGTGGAAATTAGAACTTAATTTGGCTCATAATTCTTGCCTTGAGTACTCATTTTGACAGAGGAGCAGTTGGAATTCTATCACCATTTGTGTTCAGGACTATATGCAGTGCAAGGAAACAGAAAATCCAGCTCAGCACTTGCTACCTCTCTAAATAAGCTTAAGAGAAGTATTTTGAGTMTGAGATGAAATTACACTGAGTAGCCCATGAGCTCAGTCATAAGAAGGAAAATTTCTTTCTTTCTTTAGTTTTGAATCTGAGCTAAACACTGTGCAATCATCTAGATTTAATAAAAGCAAGATAAATAAAATTACTCCAYATTGAACACCAGAAAATCCAGAAAATGCATCATATCACATGGATTGTTCAATGAGCTTGGCCTCCTGAGCATGGATAATGGTGTAGAAATCGTTGGATTAAAGCAAGCAAACAAGAGCTACAAAGCCATAGCAAATGTTCTCTACATTAAGACCCTTTCAGTGAGATTCAAAGTTGTTCCACGTGCACAGCAGTAATGAACTGATGGGAACCTAGAATAGGAGGTCCAGCAAACGGACACGCAGGAAGGAGCGCAATGAGACATGAGCTGCAGCCACAGCGCTTTGGGCACAGTTCTGTCATTGCTTCATCTTCATTTCCCCTGGAATGGGACTCTTCTCACCTACCTATAGATGTCTAAATTCAGATGTCTCCAAGTAGTTATCTACTCAACTTAATAGTCCTTAGAGAGACCTAAGAATTTCTAAAGAATGACTTATATGGTACTTCGGACATGTTCTGTAGAGTAGGACAAATCATTCTCCATCTCTCTCCACAGGACTATCCGCCTGACTCAGCTAGAGATGTCTGCACTGCAGATGTCTAAATTAAGGCAGTCAAGTCCAACACTGGTTATTGCAGTTTGAGAAACAACTGCTTCCCTACAGAGGACCTAGGACCCCTAGGACCTAGGACCCTACAGGAGACCTAGGATCCCCCTACAGGGGTCCTAGGTTGATCACCATCCATCACACTATGGAGGAAACAAATGCTGTTTCCCACTCCAGCTATGGGTCTCTCCTGTTTAGTCCCGGCTAAGACCATTACAGAAAATTTTACTCTATTGGAGACACTGTCCTGTTCTCCTACTCAAGCCCAACACAATCTTCTTTCAGTTTGCAGGAACTGAGAAAATATGTTCCCAGTGATAAAAAAAAAAATAAAATAAAAAAAAAAAAATAAAAGATATCCAAAAAATTCTTGAAAGACGTTATGAACACACATCAGCAAAAGAAAGGCACAAATGAAGATATTTGTAGCAGTTTGTCCCCTCACAGCAGACACAGCTGCACGTCATTTCATCTTTCAGATCATACTGTTCCTGATATTTAAGCACTGCTGGTAGCCTGAAGTATTTCAGGTAGCCTTTCTATTTTTTTCCACTGGTTTTATTAAGGGAAGCTATGGTGCTCAATCAGTCTTCCTATGTGACTCAATGTGTCTTCAGGCTTATATCTCCAGAGTCTCCTGCACCTCTGGAGGAAGAAGCACTTGCTCTGCGGARGGGTTTAAAGATCTCCCCTCTTTTCTTCCTCCTGGGTCACCCTTTTGTCTGCTCCACAAATAGCCTTTCTTGTGCTTATCGGTCTATCTGTAGATATAGCTCTCTACATCCTCTCCTCTCAGAGAGATGACCCCTGCAATCATGAATTAACACTTGCTCTTAAAGGAATTGGCAATGAAAGGTCCTGAGAGCGTGGCCAGCTGCTGGCGAGCTCCTTGCGGCCAGAGCCTCGGCTGCGGGCAGGTCGCCTCCRCGCTTGCTCCCCCCAGTCAGCTCTAGTTCCTGGCCAGGAGGCAGAGAGCTGCTCGTAACAAGTCTGATTTCAGCCCCAAATTTGTCGCCTGGCTGGTTGTCCCCTGCATATTTATCTATTTATAGATGCTGCTCTGAAGAGCACATTGTGGATGAAGTCCCGGTTCTGCAGTGTCAGGATGCTCTTTTCTTCCTGTTCTTTGCTTCAGTCTAAGTGAAAACTTCTTACAACAGGTATTTTTCTAGCTAGACTTTTTCACAGTATAACATTCATTTTCCCTCATTTGATATGAATGTGTCGATACAACCGCAGCTACAACATATAGCGGGTTTTCCTGCTGCTACCTTCAGGTGGTTTAAATAGCTTTGCATTACATGGCAATACCATCAGCTGCATCCTAATATCTATCAGCCAGTGATGTGTGATAGAAAACCAGGGAACTACCCCAAAGGGAAAACTCAAAATATGCAAATATAGTTTAGTGATTCAGATAATTATAATATTTTTAATAACATTCAATGCAACATTCAGATTATGAAAGTAGAGCTGCATACCCATTCATCCACTGGCTTCCCACTTATTACAAAAAATAGCAAATATAACATTCTTTGTGTGACTTAACTGTAAATGAGGTGTAGGTGTCAGACTGACCTTTTGTCTCTATTTATGATCTAAAGCCTGAATAGTCTATAAAATCTATTTAATGCTGACATAAAGCTGTCCAGAAAGATTTCTTATATTTTAATCGTATGTATCACRAATATTGGTGACTCTGCTATTCAGAGAGAGTATTCAGAAATAAAAACTAGCTATTGCATATTTTTGCAGAGCTCATGGAAGGGACTTGGCCAACATTACTCTTCATTCTTGCTTGCTGGCCAAAGCTGCAATACTTTAGCACCCTTAGCTCCTGCCAACACCATATATGTTGAGCCATATATGTTTSTAACCGAGAGAAATAATTTGCAAGGACAACCTGAGTATGGTAGAGGCTCACTCACCTGATCACAGAATTAGCTATGCCTCTGAGTGCTTTCTGTGATGGCATCTTCCCTAGGGAGAAACCGATGAGACTTCACARGGAGGTAAAAAGCCTGAGTTACTGTATCCTGCAAATCAGTTATGAATCTCCTAGGTCTTGTGCAACATGGACACATTAATAATAAATATCTCTTAAGTCCCAATATATTTATCAATGCTTAAAAATATTTTAAAAAATCAAAGAATGATTTAAATAATATTTTCCTTTGAATTTTCAGTGGGTGACAGTCACACAGTCAGCAGCCACAACCAAACTGAGGAGTATTGAGTTGTTAATGCAACAACACATCCCTGTGAAGGTCTGTACCCATTCAGCGCTTCACTTTCCTATTTATTTCGCAGCAGATTGTTATTAAATTAGACTCACATGTGCATACATTAACTACTTGAATGACCTAGTATAGCCTCAGGAACTGTACCATAAACCAATCCATACATAAGCTTTATAACTCATTATCAAGAAGCCTGCAGGTTTTTCATGATCAGCACTACATAAAATAGAAATTTTTAACTCTTCTATTATCACACAGCACAAAAGTAAGAGTATAATTAGGCCTATAATTTCAGATTTCAAAKTAACTCAGCCAGTAACATTAAACTGTAGAGATATTTATTTTGATTGGTATTAGTTCACAGTAGAAGCTCTACCACTAAATTTTTTAAGAGTGTTTTAGTACTTCAGTATGGTTGCCCAGTCTTAGAACTTCAGAAGTCTGCTATAATATATAAATTATTTAAAATAATGGTATTTTGTGAAAATGTTAGTCTTAAGAGAAAAAAAAAAGGGAAGATTTAAGTTTTCATGTAACTAGAAAAAATGCTGAAAATGTAATAAAAGAGAATATTTTTTAAAATGTTTTGATTTTCTTCTAATTTCATGATTTGCTAAACTTAACCATAAGTTAAGTCTTGGGGTTCCCAGTCCTATTCCAATCTCTGCATTGTATGGAAATCATAAATCTTTCTAGAGAGGCACAGACACTGTGTCAGTACCCAACCATCACCTGAAAAATTTTGTTGTCACTCAGCTGAAACGATATTTCACATGCTCCTAATCAGACTGAGCTTTTAACTTGGGTGGCAAGTGTGGAAAAAGGCAGTAAAGCTGCAGAAATACATGAGGCATTGGGCTTCCTATAGCTCATCTGGTASCTCCATATATGTGTTTTGTAAAATACTTTCTTGCAGTCTCCTTTATCTCCTTATCTAACCCTTGCTATCGTTCCCAAAATGTCTATACTGGGGACAAAAGTTAGAAAAAAAGAAAAAGATTGGAAGAAAAAAGCCATTATAAATATGCTGACACCACTGGCCCTTCTTGTCAGGACAATCTATCACATTCATTGTCTGAGTAAAATTGCTGGTGTGGACAGAATATAAATTCTGTTATAGTAGGAGAGGTAACCGAGCAGCTGTTTAGCATACTAGACATCTAGGGATGATAATCACAGTATAAATAAGACCATTTCAAGTGTAATATGGATTGTGCTGCCCCAAATCTGTGAATAAAACSCCTCCATGTCTGAAAGCCATAGGGCCTCGGAAAACATGCTTCCACAAAGAGCTGTAAGGTGAGCTGTTTTATAACGAGCTCTCAGGCAAGAAGTGAAAATGCAAGAAAATGTTAACACAAGAGGAGGTGAAGCTGTTAGGAACCTTGCTAAGCTAAAAAGCTATMGACACAATAAGGGCATCCAAGTTCTGTTCCAAATCCAACAAAGATGGCATGATGCAAGCAGAGAAATGAGATGAATTAGAGCTCATCTACATTAGAAAATTTTACTGCTTCAATTAACCAAAAACAMAATTAAAGCTGTGAAATCTTTCTAATGTGGATGCAAAATGAATAAGCACTTAGCGCTTATTACTTTTCAGATATATCATTTACCAATATGACTGTACCCATACTCTGACATATTTTAATACACCAGGGCTTCTTCCATGAATGGCTCTGGCTACACATCCCAGTGTCTTGTAGAAGGATTGCACTCTTACAGACCACCACAGAGGCAGGAAAAGGCTGATAAGGTTCTGGAGTTGGCTAGATTAGATCATGCTGAGACTACTTGTCCTTTGAAGTGAGTGTTGTATGGTTAAAACACTCATTCTCAGCTGAATGCTGTCCTAGTTCTCCTACTTGGCTTCTTAGATGTCTAYACAGCAGAGTAGACCCTGATATTAGGGTCTCTAATAGTTTCTCTAATACAATTAAATCTAAATCTAATGAATAATGTCTAATCACATTCGGTTTAAATTCCCATAAAACACATGCTCTTTATGACCCAGTGTAAATTCAGGGGTTTTCATAGCATGCTTGTTGGTTCACCTAAATAATTAGGCCAGTATGTTGTTCTGATTTTAGACATTTATCTTCTTCACATCGTGACAAAAGTAAGACTATTAGGAAATATAATTTAAACTTCACTACAATATATAATAATAAAAAAACGCAACAAAAATAAAATTATGAAATATAAAATTACAGAAACTCACCATATACTTTAGAGGCAACATGAAATATTGTTTTTTGGTAGAACTAGAAGAATGTCATATGCTAAACAGGTTAAGAATTTTAAGTGCAACTGCTTGGAATATTTTTCAGAAATTGTTTTCATGGCTTCATTTCAAACGTTGTCATTCCCTAATGGATAACACACAGCTCAAAGTTACATATAAGATATCATCTCTGGCAATAAAGACACTGAAAAATTTTTCACTTAAGCATGTTCCTTTGATGTATGAATTATCATTTGCTACAGCACAGAATTTTTACTCTTTTTGCTTGTGTATAAAAAGGGAAAGGTTAAAAGTGGGACATGTTTTGAATGTTGATCTCATACACAGATAAGTTTCATGTGGAGTACACAAAAAGCAGTCATGCTATTACAATAGAATATCTGAAAAGTAATAAATTCTGAAGATAAAAGACTTGCAATTAAATGATTTTTTTCCACTAAGCATTATCTAGACTAAACAAAACACAATGCACAATCAAAAATGAAATACATAAAAATCCTGTTCCGTATTGCCAATGACTTAATGAMAAAAACGGGTTGTACCTGTATGGTGTTATGTTGTTTCCCATTTTCTCCTGGAGAACCTTTCAAGCGGTTTGACAGCTCTGTCTGCTGTCAGGAAATCTATCACGGCTGGAAGGCTTGGAGCTGCTTTCTGTGTGCTTCAGAAGACCAAGATAGCATATCTTCATATCTTTATGCCTCTATCCTTCTCCTAGTTGTTATCTCCATAGTCATTAAGTTCTTCCTAGCTGGGCCACTCTCACCCTTTCTTTACTCAAGATTGTAATCAAAATATAATTGCATTTACTCATATTGCAGTCACAGGTTGCCCATTGCTTTTCCTAGRCATCCCATCCGCCTGTGACTGCCTGTTTATTTGTAAGTTGGACATGAACCTTCAATATTTGGCACTTTCTTCACTGAGAAATTTATGAATAACTAATTGATTGAAAATTACACTGTCAATCACCATTTATATTGTGAATTCTAAAACCAAAGCAAGATATACCGAAACGTGGCAGGTATAGTTTGCTACAACAATCCACTACAGGCATCAAATGTCCTCTAAAACTGAGAAGTCCAAGACAACAGAAAACATGCAACAGCTCTGAAATCATAGATGTTCTTTAGATGTTCAAGAGGAAAACTTTTCATATTATAATTTACAGTTTTTACAGTTGCATTGATGCTATTATGAATATGGTAATTTTTAAGGATTTCTTCCTTTTCCTCAACATACAAGTTTTTTTATGCAAAGCGTTAAGGTACTGGGCAAAGTAGTAAATATATTGAGACTAACAAGAATACTGGCATATAAGAATACTGACACACAAGAGTCACAGAACATTTTCTGTCATTGCTGTTAAACTTAGCAGAAAATCTTGCTTCTACTTTCCAGCTGATCTGTTTTAAATTACAAACCAGACCTTCCTCTCTGTCCCCACCCACAAAAGGAATGGACAAAACAAAAATACAGTCACCTGTCCCTTCTCCTCCTTACCAAGATGGGAAATAGAAAATATGATGTCTAACTTCTCCCCTTGCACTGCTATAGTACCTGGCTGATGACAGCATTTATTAAAGACTAGCTGAAGCATAGAGATGTTGAGAACAAGGCAATAAACATCTTTGGTTCCTTCAGCTATGAATGTAGAAAAGTAAATTTAGGTATGTAAATAGGTGACCTGCTGAAGAGGATGAATGACTGCCTAAGGTGTGACAATGACACTTATTAGATACCTTTCCCCCTTCTAGGCACATTAACTTCCCCTGGTAATTTCTTCCTGGAAGGCAAAACAAAGACAGTGCAGGATAAACAGGATCTCCTGATCCTGTTCTAGGTGTTCTGTGCTTTATTGCTATGTATTTTAAGGAAAAGCAGAATAAACAGGCAGTATTCAAGGTTCTGAGTGCCCTCACCATTCAGCCAGCAATGAAGGAAGCATTCCAAGGAAACCCAACAGCAGATASCCGAGAAAAGACTGAATGAAAAATGGACATTTGCAGTGAAAAGAACCTTGAAAGAGCATAAAAAGTAAGGATATCTACTTTTTACCCTGGCATGGAGCCATCAGAGAGGTAACGTGGTTCTAGCACATGGCACAGGGGAATACATGACAATAAGTTAAGAAGAATATTCTTGGTTAACTTGCTGGGAAAAGTGCCTCCTCTTATTGAACTATAGGGATATCTGTACTGCCTGCCCAAAGCACACGCTTATTTAAGGTTTTATCTACAGGAGGCACATGGCTTTTATTTTATCTACCACTGCAGAGATAAAGGCCATGTCATCTGTGATAGGATTTTAAGYTGCTATTTTGGGAAACCTAAGAAACACGAACCAGAAACACACTGTTAAATCCAGATGTTGGGTGGAAAGAATAGACAATTACATGTCTTATATAGAAAAAAAAAAAAGCTGTAAGATTTCTTTTAACCTCAGTGATGACTGTACAGATAATACTACTGTACAGTGTGGAGGTACTATTTTTTTGCCCAAGKCCACACAACAAGATAAGCCAAGACCTCAGGTTTCAGAGCTCTCAAGCAAGGGCTCRCATGAACCAAGAACATCAGGAAGGTTTCATTCTAAACCCTGAGATCAATTTTAGAGGTAGATCTGCTTCCTTTTCTTCTTCCTAAGAAATTACAGATATTTTAATCAAGTAAGAAATGCATTTGTCAAAAGTCATTTGACTTTTAAATTAAATGATGTATCATTTGAGCTAACTGAATATCTCCTTGCACAAAATCCTTTCCTGGTTTCACAAGAAATGCATGATCTTATGAATATCATTTCTGTTTGTGAGATAATCATAACCTTTAAAGTCCTTATTTGCTGTTTTGGCCTAAACAGCTACTTTTGAGACTTCTTCTAGGTCTCATTTTATCCAGAGCATCCTACTGTGCAGAGGTTGTACTGCATAAGAGTTGTTTCATCACAAAATCTTGTTTCACATCAGTACAATATGCTGCAAGCAGGATTGGATCATGATTTCTAACACTCAAATAATCAACTGCAATTATGCTTAGGGTCATTTGCTTTTGTTTAACTCGAAAAAAAAAGCATACAAACTAGGGAAAACTTTGACAAAACACCAGTATTGAAATAYTTCAGGTTTGCAGTGAGGTTAGACAAGTTTTGGACGTATTCACACCATATACTTAGAAACATGTCAAAATTCAGTTCTGAAGTGATTCCCTTTTTTTTCTGTTAAATTAAGTACTTTTTCAAAGTATATCTAATTACATCAATGTATGGACAAAGAGATGAAGACACTTCAGCGGATGTGCTCTTGAAAACTGGAGCACAAAGCAACGCTTTTGTAAAGTGCCATCTACCATTTATAATCAATGGCAATTTGTGGTGCTAGTTAGGCACCATCAATAGCTTTGTTTGAAATATCTCTAAGGAAATTTCTGTAGTCACAGAGCTTTTTGCTACAGCTCAATATATTTAGCAACTGGAAGCTATAAACAGAGGATATTAAACATCAACGTATAAATTGTCACCAAAAGCCATGTAGAGATAGCAATTCARTAAGAATCTGTGTAGCATCCTAGGATTTGTATGTGTATATTGCCTGAACCAAAATCAGAATTACAATTCGATTAATATTATAAAGATCTCTTGGCAAACCAAATAGAGTCTAAAAATATTAAAAATGAAACAAAATGAAAATGAAATGAGATGTACAAACTGAATGTGCAACTTCGGTTCAGAATCAGTTTTGATCCCACCTTATGCAATGATAATCTTCAGTATTGCAACAACGGCACTGTTGCACATATGAGTGTATATACATATGCACTCATATAAACAAAATACATACAATTTCACTGCAAGCATTTTTCCTGACAGATGAGGCCATTCTGTCTTTTTGAAAAATAATATATTAATCTGTACAACCACTCTWGAATTTCCATTACTGTGTTCAGCTCCACAAATGAATTATATGTGTTATTCTGATCCTTTTTTTAAAACTGTATTGAAGAAGTTACTGAAGATTTATGATTGATAGTGAGATCAGAAACTATCATAAAATGAGAACTATGATGAAGTTGTTTTCCTGTAGAAGAGGGAGATTATAAAAATGTCCAACTCAAAAGACAACTCAGTTCCTCTCAATATTTGTTGTGAAGGCACTGGAATTTCATTTTGAAAAAATCATATGCCTATTACAAAATAAAGACATTTCAAATTGAAAAATCTAAATATTTCACTCTGAAGTGAGAAAAAAGGATACTGTTGAAACTTGGTTTTGAAAAAAAAAAAATGGATCTCTGCTATTTTACAACTCATATGATAGAATTTGATAGAAGAGGCTTTCTTACAGTTCTATCAGGATTTAGTTGTTTAACCTCATTTTAATATACTCTCCCAGAGTAGTGACAAAATAGTGTCACAAAATGGAATATAGCTGCCACCATTTGCATGTTTCTTGCAAGACTACTTGACTACTTGAGAAWGTAAATAGATGCTTCTCATGGTCATAAACAGATGACTCACAATATAAGAACAAAATTCATTTTACTCTCTCTCAATTTTTCAGTGTATTTTCCRATCTAGTTCCAAAAATTTTGTTCCAAGGTTGTAATAGGTCAAAGTGATTATCTTCAATTTATGTGCCTAAAATTACGATGTGATTCAGCAAAGCAATTAAATGTGATTAAAGATAGAGGCATATTAGTAGAACCACTAACTTCAGTGAGAATGTAAGCAAATGCTTGAATCTGAGCAGGCACATATGTGCTTGGCTTCTTACTGTGGGCCCAATTATAATGTCTGCTCTTTACCAAGTAGAACTTCAGCTCAGATTTTAGCAAGGTCTTCATTATTCAGTGAGAGCAAAGTTAATTGGCAAACAGTTCCATTCTCATGAGATGAACTTCTAAAAAAACTTTCTTTTCCGTGTTAAAACAAAACCAAAGATTTATGTGGATGGATAGATGAAAGGTTGAACAGAAGGAAGAAAAAGTCAGTGTGAGTAATGAGTGCCCAAGATTTAAGGCTATGCCATGTCTGCTTCAGATCAGTTTCCTCAAATAACATCTGTCCATATCAGCCACTGATTTATTACCAATTTGGTAGAGATCTCTCTGTTTTTCACCAGAAATTCCATTCTTGAATGGATAACCTTTACTGGTTTAAAGTTTGGACAATATGGATACAATTCTCACAGCTGAGAAGTTAAAAACCTCCATATCACCCTGGAAGTATGAAATATATCACCACTTGGAGTATCAGGATTACAAAAAGTGTTGCTTTTATTTTTRTAGTCTCTGAAAATAGCATGCATTGCATGTTTTCTCCCTCGGTTTTGGATGAATAATATTTAAGGAAGAAATTAAAACATAATAAGAAAATACTGCAGAGAATGAGAGAGGAGATGCCATCAGGTCACACATCTTTTTTCCACCAAGGTGCTTACAAGTTCCCTGACATAAGTTTTTCAAGGATTTATTTTATAAGAGGCAACAATGGAAATTTTACTTTCTTCCTACACCATCTAATACAGTATTTTTTTTAACTGAGAAGCCAAGAGAGACATCTGAAGCATCTAATGCCATCTAGTTCATTTGGGTAACTCTCCAAAACAATGAAAGAGCTTCACAAAATTCAACCCTCTTTATCTCTTCCTGCCATAAATCTAAGAGATAAAATAAAACTTAGTGAGGATTTGTTATGCATACAAGAGGAAGTYCCTCTGTCTTTAAAATATTATTGGAATTTAGGACGATAATCCTAGAAAACTACTTGGAAAATCCTAAAGTAAAAGAATGAGAGTCRCCTGTTCATTAAAAGGACCATTCATTATTACACTATCAACTGTGCATTAGCTCAATCCATATACTTACACTCAATTGGAATTTGCTAAATACCTAGTTCCCATGCTAAGTATGAGTGGTTCCATAGGCATCAAGGAGAGGTTCAGCTAAACGTTGCAGGCAAAACTGCCTGCTGGAACAACTGTGCTTTGCGATGGAGAGCGCACACACCAAAGGCTAATCACATGCAATACTAAATCACAAAATTCCAATAAAACAATGAGTTCTAATAAGCTAAAGTTGCTCAAGGAGAGTTTAAACAGGAGAGCAAGGTGGAATTGCATAGCTGAGGATTAGACACTCATGCAAGGTATTACAAAAACTGCTATTTCACACAAAACTAGTTCTGACCCACAAAGCTTTCTTATATATGTTCTAATACAAGAGTGAGTTTTAATTCCCTTTATAGTCTTATCCTGAAGGGTTTATCTGGACCTTACATTTGCTGACTTACCAGCATCAGAACATTATGTTTTTGGAGTTTGTTTATTTATTCAGCACATCTTTGCATATATTCCCATTCCAGCAACACTTTCCTATAAACTCWAGACCTTACACATTGAATTGTTTTCTTAAGAGCAATTTAAATAAAGCATAAAGCCAATATAAGTGGAATTTCAATCTTTATTTATCTGCTTTCCACTCTGCCCTAAACTRTGAAACCCAATGCACATATTAGCATTGGTAGTGCAGTGGTGGGAAATGAACTAGTTTTAACAATAAATTATTCTAAAAGCAATGAGTTAGAGGTCAATTTCCAAACCTTTTGAACTCCATCACAGAATTCTCATTTAGTTTCATGGGAATAGAATTTGGCCCCAATCACTGACAAAATGGGATTAAACTTCTGGCTTTCTTCCCAGAACTTGGAATGACACCTATGAAAATACTGCCATATAACACAGCTTCCCAAAGAAGGAAAAGCCTTCTATATAGTTTGATGAAGTGGATTTTCAGTTCCTTAGACTCCCACCTTCAGCATGAGCTAGTCCATTCTGTCATTCATAAATTAATTAAAATGCCTTAAGTCAGAAGCAATTTCTTGAACTTGCTTTGATTCTGTGGGCTTTCCACATTTAAACATTTTTCAGTATGCATTTTAAATTGAAGAGTGAATATGAGCAGCTATCATTTCTGTAATACCATAATAAAGGTCAAACATTTGTTAGATTGAAAGTGACATTAATATCTTCTGAATTCTTATTAGAGAAGGTCCATCATAGTATCATTTTCTTGGAGAGTAATAGGTCAGCTGTCAAATCTATCACCCTGTCTGTCTCTATTTTCCTACTTTTAAGCTAGGACCAAACAGAGCAGAAGGGAATAAAAGAAATATACTTCTCAAAAGCAGCGATTTGATAACCTTAATTAAAGTAACAAGTGCAAGCATATGGTAATCCATTACCTGGAAAATSTGCGGAAATCCTAGAGCTGATTTTTCATCGTACACTGATCTAAAGAAATTGAATATGAAGTCAGAAGTGCAAAAGGGTTGTATGTAACCGCCAATTCAAGAAATCTGAAAGATTAAGAAAAAAAAAGAAAAACAAAAAGATTAGATTGCAACTGGATCTGACTTCTTACTAAAGAGAATTAAAAGTCACCTTTGCCTAATTCTGCAGACTAGTCTARGCTTGGATTCAGCAGAATACAGAGAGAGGAGTTTCACCTCCCTGCTTGAAATGTTTGAGCCATGGGAGGATGAGTAATAAGCAGGAGTCTGGCTTCAATTCCCTTTCACATTTGCTGATTAGAGCGTTGGAGCCAGATGAGAGGCCAGCCATCTCCCCCACGCCCTGCACAATATGGAAGGTAGTAGCTTAAAGCTCTCTGGAGACCTGGGATTTACCATTTGCATCACAAATACTCAGTAAAGGCTGAATCAAAGATCAGGTGTCACTAAAAATGCTGAATACTATTCAAAGACACATTCTATGCCCTCGCAAAACATATCAGCAGCTCACATAAATTGATTTAATTCCTCATAGGAGTAGTGGGCTATGCCTACTGTAACACTTGGGCATTTCAAACATTTGGTTTATAGCTTAGTACATTTTTTTAAAGTGTTTACAATATGAGAAAAGGAATAAAATTGAAAATGCAGTGAAAAGAAAGATGTATTTTATGAYGCAGACATGCTTCTCGTTTTGAATGTCGATGAGAGATGGCCAAATTACTTGTGCTTTATGCATTTGTGCATGTTGGTTTATGAAGAACATAAAATTACATAAGTAGAAAATATATTACTTTAGACAAGTCAAGTAAGAGAAGGAAAGAAACTGGAGGAAACTCCTCCTGTGTTGTTTGTTATTCAGAAAAAAATGCATATCTTTTACCAGTTCAAGATTCAAAGAAGCTTGCAAGAACATCCATTATTAAAAAGGAAGTTGAGAGAGAGAGAGGAGTACCAAAATATATAAAATTAGATAAGAAATGTTGGTGTAGCCAGAGAAAATCAGGAACAATTTATATTTACATTATGAGAACACTCCAGCTTTTTTACCCACACTATACCAGTGAAAATACAAGCAAGAGAGATTAAGTTATAAAATGTGAAAGTGATAAAAACAGGATATCCAGGAAAATAAGCATGTTGGATCAACAACCTCTCCCTTCAATGAGATAAATATTTAGAATCTGATCCTTTTCTGTCTTTATCATTTTTGCATTGTGTAGAAGTGTGAGAAAGAGAGGTTTGGGGAAGAGAAAAAAAAATCAGCTTCCATTTCTATTTAACTATCCTGAAAAGATGTAATTCAGAGTTCTTTTCTGTGCAAAAAAATCTCCATTGCTCTAATGATTTCAGCAGAATAACATTTTTTAAAAAAACCACCTGGCAGCAGAGAGACCTTTCTTGCCTGTAACAGAACCAAGCAAAGCTCCTTCCTCTGAACTCCCAATCCAAACAAGGGTGTCAAGGGTTTTTTTGTATTTTTTTGCTTGCAGAGATATTTTTATCAGTGAGTATTGCAAACTCCTTAGCATAAAATCATTTGATAAAATGCAGGATTATGAGATACTATGAATATATATATTCTGCATCTCTTAGCAGCTTCCAGACTGAAGGGTGAAAGGTAAGAACTTCTCAGAGCTGTAGTAAAAAGAATAGCTCTTATTAAAAGAAATTTGTGGGGGAATGGCAGAAAAAGGGAGTTTCTTTATGTTTTAACCAATTTTGATAAAACATTCTTCCTAAAATAGCACAATGCTGAATTGAGATCAGATAAGGCATTGGAACAGATTTACTCATGTGATGCACAGCACGTGCAGCTGATTACCTGGTGATATAAATCACATGAATAAATTCTTTATTGAAATAAGTGAAAACTCTAAAAACAGAGATTTTTTTCTCCATTACTTCGGTATGAACACATGGGATTTGTTTTTGATCTGAATAATTTCTAGAACTAGTTTAAAATATATTTAGTGTGGATTAAACTTCCACGAGTCTTTCACATTAGGTTCTTCAGACACCAGAAGGAAAACGGATATGATGGAAGTAGAGTAATACAGACCAGTCAAACAAAAGCAAACAAACAAAACAAGATTAAACAAAGAGAATAGGCAATTCAAGAAGTGTATATATTTAGTTGTGGAAATATTTCCTTCTCTGAAACAACCTTTTTGCTAGTATCCATAAATAAAACCAGCCATAAACCCAAGGAGAGAAGAAATAACATTTTTAAGTTGTGGATGCAGTTGCAGAATTAATCCAATGCTGGATGGCACTACCAAATTTCTATATCAGACAMAATTTAATATTGTTCAGGGTTCAGGAAGAAGGAAGTTTTTTTCCTGGTTTTACCAGACAACTGAAAGATTGCAGAAGGCTGTACAGTGTGTTTGAAAATCCATTATAAGTAGCATATTAGCATTTTGAGTCTCTCAGGAGGTACATGTTTTTGCAGGTTACCCACAAAGAATCTGCTTTGAGTAATGAGGAGAGGAACTCTGACATCTGTCACTGAGTGAGTTCTCCTGTTTGGTAAATATTGATCAAATAATCATGGCTAATGATACAACTCTGTAAGTGAATTAGACAAATGTTCCCACATGGCTATCAATTTAATTTCCCAGACTAAATTAGCTTCTTTTGTAAAGCAAAACCCTTTTAAGGAAGATAAATTGTTCAGTGACATCAATGTCCGTTTCAATTACTGCTTTATTCCGGTAGCAGCTGCCGTGCATAATACACCTGCTCTTTGCCTGCTTGTTTTATAAGAATATACAGTGGGAAGTACATGACACTAACTTTGGACATTTATATTGCATTCCTTTAAAAACCATGGTAGTTGACGCTAACGGTACCCAAACAAGGAATTATCTTTTTGTATCAGCCTAAATAGGGCAAGCTGAGCTGAAAATACCTGTGCTAGAAAACACACTGATTGAATTCACCTGGACACAGCCAAAGCTCAGAACATCTCAGCTGTCTGATGAGCATGAGCAAGAATGGGGAGTCAGCACACACCAGGAGCATTCCTTCCTACTGGGCAGAGAAGAGGTCTTAAAAGCAGACTGACTACCTCTCAAGAGCAATCCAGGCCTTACTCCATCGCAGGCTTCAATGGAAGTAAACCTGCCTGGGGTTCAGCTCAACTTCTATAAAGCAAAATAGGGAGCAGGAAGGGTTCCAGCTGCTGCCATCTAAAGAACGAGGGAGCCCTTTCTATCAACTCTGATGTCCCTTCAGAGCTGAAGCAGCAGTGAGGAGGAGATCTCCACTGAGACACTTCTCTTATGACTTTTAGTTTCTCCATCTTATCCCCTTCTTCCCTTTTTTGCAACAATTTATGACTTTTGGAAGAGCAAGAACARTCCTGATAATGAATCTCCACCACAGGATCATTTATCTGCACACAACTTATTTATAACGTATTTCCTTTTTTTCCCCCTCTCTCATTTTCATCATTAAATCTTAAACTTAAATTTGTGACAAAATGGATATTAACCCTTTCTCCCAAGAGAATACTTTCCTTCATGCATTATAATTGGTATGAAGTGGACAGAAGTAAAATTTTGAATAGGTTGTTATTTTAAAATATAGTTAATCTGCCTTTTTCCATGAAAAGAATAATATCTGCTATTTAAATGATCTGGTCTTACATGAGGAAAGAAAAAGCTCTATCACCATTCTGCAATGTCAACACATATATAGGATGTCCAGCAGATGCAGAGCCCTGCAAGTAGCTCAAAGYCCTGTTCTTACATTATGTAGATAATATAAAAGAAAAGGTTAGAGAGGACATTTGCATATTGCACTCACAACTTAATGAAGCCCTTTTTGAACAGGGAGGCTTTTTCAGGATATTCATGCAGCTAACTAAATAGGAATAAAGAGTCTAAATGCCTTTAAAATTTCTTTTGCAGACGTAGTTTTAACACTTTGATTTCAAGAATTATAATGCTATTGGAACAATGAAACAGCTTATATTTAAACTATGAAAAAAACCTGTTGTTTAGTTTTCTCTAATTGCCACATGTTTTTGAGTATGCTTGACCCCATTTTGCAAAGAGCCAATCCATGGGTTTGTGTAAACACAGAGGCGCTGACTGGAGAGAGTTTGCTGTGTAAATGCTGGAAACCCTCCTGAACAAAAGCTTTTAGTCATTCATTAAATTCACAATTTTATCCAAGTCCAGTGCTACTGAACTAYTCCTGACTCTCCTATAGGCACTTGAATGTTACTTATGTGTGTTACATATCTGACAGTCTGTGTTGCATCCTTTTCCCTCCTGACTCATTGATGGTTGTAATCAGTTATGGTTTTTGACAGAACAATCCAACTATCCACTTGGAATGACCAAGACTTCTCTTAATAAGAAATCTCATGCTAACTGCCATCATCTGAGGCTGTGCCATGCATCAGCTGAGTCCATGGCTATTCTGTTTGCAGTTTGCTCTTCTGCTTTCCCTGAGCAAATCAAATAGCAGCTGCCTTTCCTTTCTATTTATTATAGATACCTCCATCAAAATTGCAGTGTTACTGTAAGAAAAACATACAAGGAATTATAAAATGTGATTGTGAATCATTGATGAAAACCCCAGGGCTGGCCAGAAAATGGAATGTCTCCTCCACAATTAATTCCAACATTTATTTTCATTCTGAACCCCCATGAAAGTCAGTGAATCAAAATGAATTGTACAAATTCATGTAAACTTTTCCTCATAATAAATATTATCCTATGAATCATTTAAATGAAAGCATTTCCAGCAAAAGATTGATCATTTGTAGCCGGTTGCTATCTGGGAGAAAAAGGCAATGGCAAGTGGGAAGGTTGATTTATGATCACATGCAATCAGATCATGAAGAGTTGGATGAAACAGTTACCTTTCCAGAGTGCTTGTCTCTGAACTAATTATTTAAATGTGAGATTATGCACTCTGCAGCTTTCACAAGGTTTATTTTTCATTTCTGCCAGCTGCTCATGGAGAAGCCCGTGTTCCTTTCTATACATGCTCCCTTCCACCAGCCACTCAGTATTGCTTTTTGACCAGTTAAAGGTTTGAGATATAGACTATTGAATATTTTTTTTTCCTTTCATATTACATAGAAATTAATTTCAACATCATTTTTCTGTTTAAGTTTTTAAATATCCAATCTGCCAAAACATTTTTGGATGTGTGGATACATTAATATCTTTAAAGTAGAGATATTGCTGTCTACTCCTGACAGCGTTACTAGAATCTAATCAGATACCTAAGCCTTGATTTAATAGTGAGTATTAGAAATAAAAAGATCTTGCTTTGCCCCACCAAACTGGGTCGATATCTGCCTTAGTAGATGTCTTCTGAAGTCTGACCCATTTTTCTTATATTAATGCTCCAGCACTTCTCAAACAACTGGATGAAAGTAGTCCAAAGAGCTTTTAAAATTTTGGGAATAATTTGGCAGGGACAACTAAATTGAGCCTCACAGTATGAAAGCAAAGCAAAAGGCTACAGGCAAAACTTGGCAGGAAAAATTCAAAAGATGTGTCTACTATAGTCAGATTTCTTACAATATCTGGGCACATCATGGAAACGCTGGCGTAAAACCCCACCATCTTCCTCAGGCATCTTATTAATATATTTAAGATCCTGGCAACATCTATAAGCTTCTCTTTATTCTAAAATTACCTTGTCTCTTCCATTTGTCAGACTGCAAGGACCACAGCAGAAATAGTAGCCTAGCATGCACTACACTATAACTTTGGTCAAAAACAAAGCAAGCTACTAATATTCTTAGCATTAAAAACTGAGTGCTGCAATTAATGCACCAGCCTTCTTTATAATATCATTACTGAATAGTAGGCTGAATGTTAAATTTTAATTGAACTGCCAAAACAGATACAGGATAATAGAACAAACTGAAAAGGCAAGATAACATCAGTTACCCACTGACATGGACAAGACCTGCAGTTGCCTCTTTTGGGGCCTGTTGCACTGAACAGAGATTAGCTGACCGTTCATTACATTTTACCTCTGAGCTTATGCAAGTTTTCTGACATCCATCATTGAAAATATCATATATAAATACATATCACAAAGCATATCAAAATCTTATGAAGTACATTATGTGAGGGTTTTTTTTTTTTTTTTAACTGACTTCAATGAACATATAGGCCAATTCTGAGTGCTTTTGAAATAGCTGTCGTGGGTAAACATCACTTTTTAAAATTCCACCATGACATTTACAAGAGGTGCTTTTAAGAATTAAACCTCTTGTACTAAGAGCAAAAGTTATATTTATTTATAAGCAAGACATTTGAGTCAGTGAGAAATAACCATAATAAAAAAAAGAGACTATGCAATACAATAAAAATATCCTTGTTCATGGGGAAAAGAAATGCTGGGTTTAGATCTATAAAATGATGCAGCTGTAAGGGTTAGTTTCTAGAACTTTTAGCCCAGAGATTTCAAGATACAGTTTAGTATCTTTTTCTGTTTTCTAAGAGGTCTTTAGTTTTTGCAACAATCTGGGTTTACAGACATTCATCTCAATGTTATAGTATTAGTTTCACTTCTAGAGCAAATTCAAATAACTTTAGCCAGAGGAGTCAACATCAGTCAAAGAAGGTATCTATCTTCCACCAGACACTCCTCTCCCTGGAGACACGGTAATAATGAAAGCTCTTTTCTGCTTCCTGGCTTTTTATTATCTGATTCAATTTGGGAAACAGACACAATTGTACAGATTGAAAGCTTCACAAGTGAGCTAAGCAAATCGGGAAATGGGTGCTCATTGCAATTATTTTTTTCTCAAATATATCAAGTCATATCTCCAGCTCTACCAAAGGCCCAATTGCAAATAGAAACAATATTATTTACAGCACCTCCATTCCTTACAGGCTAAGCCTTGCTGTTAAGCTTCCAGTAGTCAGTTTAGCAACTTTTAACTTTTTTAAGTCGTTAGCAACAGACAACAATTTCAGCAAGTTTCATTTTAACTAGCATTCTGAATTAAGGAAAAAAAAAAGATTATTTTGCTACTGAAATTAAATTCTTCGATGCTACTGAAACTAAACTCTTTATTCCTGTTAAACTCTGCAGGTGCTGACATATTCCTATACAACTAACCCAGTAAAGACAAGAAAGATGTTGTGTTTGTAACCATGTACTGTGACCATAGTCACAGAAATAAAACCAAATACACCAAATATGTACTATTTAATAATTTTAGCATGGTAGGGACTGTAACATTTTCAGAATTTTGACAGGCTTTTAAACTATGGTTTCTGACCTTAACTACAATAATGGAACAAATTAAAAATCCACATGCAAACATCTGCAGCTCCTCCAGCCATGACCTAATGAACTGTGACTATTCAGCAGGTCCTGGCAGAATCACAACCTCTGAATTACTGGGGGCTCTGCCCTCAGAGACAGAGAGCTGTGATTTTAGTTTTTAAATAGATGGCTTAACCTGTATTTCAGAGCAACTAATTGTGTAAAAGTGCAGCCTGAGAGATATGAACAATATGAATATTTTTGAAATGACTGATAAGTTATGCTGTAATATTAATTGGTTCTTTAATGGTGATTAATGAAATAAATTCAATATTGGCTTGGTGTAGAAGCATAAAATGTAAGGCTGGAGAATGTACGGGACCAAGAAGTAGAGAAAAGGATATATAGAAATTATCCATCATCTGGCACCTTACAGGATTTTTGGCTACAGCAGAAAACTTTTTAAAGACATTTTAATGATATATCACAATTTGAGTAAAAAATAAAAGAAAGCTCAAAGATATTGTAAAGTTATTGGAAAAATTACCTGAATTCTTCTTGCTGCATCAGATCATGAAGTTTCAGAAAACATCAGATAAAAGCAATTATGACAAATCTCAGCTTTAATTATCTAAACTAAATGGAAATCTTCAATATGCCTCATAGAAAATTTTGCGCTAAGAGTGAAGGGCCTGCATAAGAGTTAATTAAGGAGAATTTAAAACAAAGCAAAGACATAAAGCCAAAGCATCTGCAAGCAAGTTCAGTCTAGCAAAATTGTTCAGATCTTCAAGGTATTTGTTCAGCATGAATAACATGAAGTATCCATCTCTGAGAGCTTCAGTGTCCTGTGATTGAGGAATGGGAAATAACCAGATTGACTGGAGAGCCTGGTCAGCTCTGGAGCTGAACAAGGGCAGCAATGATCATGAAATCACAATTGCGGATTTTTTTTTTTTTTTTTTTTTTTTTTTTTTGTAGTAAAACATATTTCATTCCCTTAGTGAAACAATTACTAGGGCAGCTGCTGCACTTGCCTCCAAGAAATATTAGAAATGCCACCAGAGTCATTAAGAAAAGTTCAGGAATTAATGATGTATCATTTTATAGCAACATCTGTTTTTGGGGAGCAGTTGGGGAGGAGTGATGGAGGGGTAAAATCAAGAGCGCTACATCTCATATATATGTAATAAATTTCCACTTGCAGAAGCGATTTTTACAGTCACTGAGAAAGCTAGACTAGCAATGAATGTCACAGTATGAAATATCACTCCAAGGTGATGCTGCATGATTTACAAGCTCATGGTCCTCACAACAACTCCATATTGTATAGCCTAAAATCTTCTAAAACAAATGTGTGAAAAGGTACCCTGTAGATGAAGAAACTGGATAATATGTACTGCCAATATGTGCAGTGCTGAGAACTGCCTGGTGGAAAAGAGTAAGCACCACGACACTGAAATCAAGCTCCTGGCCACTAGAACTGTCCTGAAGCAGAAATCCCCTTGAAAACTCACATTTTCACACATTAGTGAAATTTTCCATGTCTTTTTTTCACTTGGCTAAGCAGTAGCACAACTCTAGCTGTCCTCTAGATACTGCGATCATCCCAAAACTCACAGGGATATCCCTGAAGCTTTTCCTGCTACCCTGCTAGGTGATCCAGAGGACCAATCCAGAGGACAAACCACATGGCTGCAAAGAAAGGCCATCTCTCAATCACAGCCTCTCAGCAAATGGAAAATTCAGTTGATATAGATTTGTTGTGCAGGACAAAGACACAATCTATCATGCCTGCATTTTGGTCATTAAAGATCTGTATAAAGAAAAAAAAGGGGAAAAGATGGTTTAAAGTAGAAGAGACTTTAAGTTATGAATAATAGCTTTTACTACATAATGTTTCACAGTGTTATGCATTTAGAAATAAAGATATAGAAATAAATCAGTTATTTCTCAGAAATCTTTTTCTTTCACCTGACTTGGGTAAAAGCCCTTCTGCCACACTACCTACATCACTGCTGCTTCACTCCAGACTTTTAAAGCACARGAAGAAAAAAAAGAGCAAGTACCAAGCTGAAAGAAACATTTTTGATCTCTGCTGAGTAGATTCTAGTAGACTGTGATTTACAGTGATAGAAAGGCTTCTCTATCTATCTACCTACCTATCTACCTAGTCAACAATTTTGTTTTAATTTTGATAAGATTTTTTCTTTCCTTTTGAAACTTTCCAGTGCAAAATCACATCCTGGATCACTCTGAAAACAATGACAGGCTCATTATCTCAGGAGAATCTTTAATGTGTCTACCTTTCTGAGCTTTAAAATAGTATCTAAACTACATATTCTCCTTTCATCTAGTCTTAAAGAACAGAAATGAATTGGCCTATTTCTCCTGGGGTTGAAATAACGTGTGCATCCAACCTCACATAAATAAGATCAGGGAGAGAGACAAATGCAAAGAACATAGCTCCTAAAAATTCTGGGTACATCTTTCCTAGCAATTCTCCTGAGCTTCTGAGAACTGAAAACATGGAGCTGACAACGAACATTGCACTTACACAACAAGAGCATTTGTCAGAACCCTCCTTTTCCTTAGTAGTTGTGAGAAAGGTCATTTTGTATTTCAAGTTTCTGTAAATCAATTTGCACGGGGGCAGTGTATTTGAACCCTGTATTCTGTCTCCTGTCTCCCCATGTTTCCCACCTGTTAAACAGGAAGGCTCACCTGAATCCTCCCTCCTCTGGCCAGGGCAAGACTCAAATTCCCAAGCATGGGAGTTGCTGCCAAAGGACCACTCATCAGGCTGGGGTACCTGGGTTGCTTGTGATTTGGTTCTCTGCATCCCTGAACACTGTTGTGGCCCCTGCCAACCATAACACTCTCGTAGTAACATAGGGATGCAAGTATTTCCCAAAGGAAATGGGAAAAACTAGTAGAAATAATAGTGTGAGTGACTGAGATGTCAGCCAAAGCACTTGCCACCTGAGAGAAAGTGAGTGCCTATGTCGGAGTGGGCTCGTGGAGGATGTGAGYAAAGAACATATGCGGCTCTTATTTAGATATCTTGCATAGTGCCGTTCTGAAAGAGAAGGAAAAAAATCAATGTCAATAGCATATTGTTTCAAAAATACTCCAAATTATTAAAAAACAAAACAAAACACATGCTCGAGGAAATAGTASATCCTGTTATATGTATTAATAGACTGCCTAAGAGAGCTCCTGCGTGTTTATTAAATCTTTTTTTCCTCCRCAAATTTCCTTCATTCCTTTGAATGAAGGTTGACCACATGGACTCATTTTCTCTGATGTTCTTCATCCCGTCCAGGTAAATGTCACTGCTGTATTTATTTGTTCCCTATTTCTATAGCTCCTCCTACATTAAAGAGGGGGAGAGAAATTAAAAGAGGGGTAAAAATACTGTATTGATGGGGCTCCCTACCATTGCCAGCACTCCTGAAGGTCAGTGGCATAAAACGGCTCTCTGATCTGATGGTAACATCAGATCCTTGATACTTCCAAGGAGCTGGAATGGTCACTTTAGTCATTAACTTCCTTACAAAGCTAATTTTTTTAAGCTAAATAGCCTCAAAACTTTAGAATTCACTTCAAGTGGAATCTAGGACAAGACAACAGCTGATACAAGCCACTTCCCTCTCCTTCATTATTAAGGAAAGCATGCACTGTCTTCAGTTGAACGTGTTTTTAAGCCAGCACTATGGAGTTGCAGAGCCAGGAGAATTATAAAGGCAATTCCAATTAAGCATTTTTTTTTTGCTGAAATTCACAAAGAAATAACACATAAATATTCAGGACGGTCCATCCATAAATACAAAAAAAAAAATAGAGTTGCTGTTGGCAATGGCAGGGAAATATGTGTATATGCTAACTACACTGGAGAGAATAATAAAACCCAGCAGATAAGAAATAACTGTAATGATTATAATCTTAAATGGCTCAAAATTGGTATTTTTTGAAATTGCTTAAGCACATACTATGTCTTCCTTGTCTCTTTGTCCAACAGAAATACATTTTCTGCAAGTTTCTGCCATGTCATGTGTGTAAAAGCATGTTACAGTGTGTATTTCATGTCAATTAAATTCTAAGTCAATTAAATTCTAAGGATTCTAATTCTCTAGGCAGAGAAGAGCAAGAAGATGGCATCAAGATGGTAGTGGCCACAAACCAACAGTATCTGACACAAACCGTACCTTTTGCAGCCTTTCTCAGGACCAACTAACCACGCAAGATACTTGTTTTGCATTAGAAAATCTGCTCAGTGTCATTAAGAAGCACAGACAGTGATTGCTGTTGTCCTAGGCGCTGCTTTGCCTCGAGGCTTTGCAAGGATCAAAGCGAGCAGCGCCAGCCAAGGAGAATCATTAGGGAGAAGCTCCAATTAGCGAGGCCAGAGCTGGGCTAGAGGCTCCTGCCCAGGGGCCACCCTGGAACGGCCTCCAGCCTCCGTCTGCAACAGCSGGTGGCCTCCAACCCTCCCGGCTCTCGTAGGAGGGGAGCGAGGGCTGGTAAAGAACAGGCTGGTTTTCCATGAAGAGCGAGGTCAATAAAACCCCAAATGCAGAAGGGCAGGATAGCACTTGTCTTCCTGTTTCCTCCTGAAGCATAAAGATATAAAAGGGAGTCAAAAATTGGAAAAACTTCCTCTTCCAAAAAGAGGAAGAAGAAAAGTAAACATCCGCTTATGGGGAGGAAAAGAGAGTAAATAGTTTTTTGGGGAAAACAAAAGCTAGAAAAGAGCTAGCTAGCTTGACTTGTGTCAAAAGAATGATAATAATCAAAAGGACATTTAGGGGAAAAAAGCACCGGAGAGAGAGCACATTGCATGCAATTCAAAATGTAAAATGCCTGCAAATCAAGAAAACCCTGCAGATACTCCAAAGGGAATCAGAGAGCAAATCAAAAATGGAAAATACAGGAGAATCTCGTGAGTTCAGAATAGCTCCACACGAGACAACAACTAAATACCCTTGACTATCTGTCTTCTAAGGACAAGATGAGGTGGAAGCAAGTTTTGTAGAGCAGGTCTTGGAGGCAGTGAGGCAACTTTTGAACCTTTTTATGTTCAGTTGTCAASCATTACAGTTCATAATTCTCAGAGGTGCCAAATTACACACACAGAAGTGAGCACATGCAGTGTTAATTTATGGGCGTGCGTCAAAAATGATTCATTCCACAGTGTTGCCCCCTCCCACCTAATATTAAATTGATTAAACAATCTGCAGCGACACTATTCATTAGACTAATTGCTCAACTTAGCTGTTTTACTGTATTCAACTCTCTAAATTGTGTAAAAGAACAGCATAATTACCGTGTCTGCAAAGTTCAGTTTTCCTGCCGTAAAAAAAACCCCTCAGCATGAAGCAAACTTTTTCTATAGACTTTTGCTGAGCTTTAGGCCTATGCAGGAGAGAAGAGTAGTAAAAGTATTTGAGTAAGGATTCTCAGACCATCAGGTAGATGAGCCAGTGTGGATAAAACAGACTAACAAGCAATGATTCCTGCAAAAAAATACTGCAGTGTTTCTTAATTATTTTTATTACTGATCCATGCTAACAAAGCTAGAAATTTTCCAAATTAGGATCTCACATTTAACTTCTTAAATACATCTTTCCATGTACTGGAGAGGGAGAAAAGTAAAAGGGAGGCTGGGAGGGACTGGAAATCTTTAAAATCAAAAAAAGTAGAAAAGAAAACGAAGCAGATTTGGAGCTGAACACACGGCAGCTTCTCCTAGGATTAAGTATTAAGGCAAAGGATGCAAGCAGACTGACAGCTGTTTAGCATCCAACACTAAGTATTGCATCTATGACAAGATTTGTGATTATTTCCCTCCTTCTATCCTCTCTAGATGGGTAAAGCTCTGACCCTGGAGCTGCAGCCCCACAGTCTATTTTCTCTCTTTCCAATCAGTCAGCGACTGCAAGAAGCAAGGCTATGAATACATTACTCACATCCAGGAGTGCTTAGTGACTGGATAAACAACATATATCACTATTAGCTAAACCTGTCAGAAGAAAAACAGTAGTATAGAGTCATGCATGTGTGTTATCTTTTTATATATATATATACACATATAAATATATATAAAAATGTTTATGGAGAGGAAAATTGTTCCTATAAACACCTTTCTATACATAATCTGATTTTCCCCTCCCTCCAAAAAAGAAAATTAAAAAAAAAAAAAAAAGAAAACAGTAAAAAGGCACTCTGCTCTTCATCAAAGATTAAAAAATAGCAAAAGTGAAACAATGAATTAAAATACATCAAAATCTAGTTAAAAGGAATATAAGTAACTGCTAAAAAGTAAACTGGAGCTACATGGATATGAATAAAAAAAAACCTTGTTACTAAAATACTGGACTGGAATTAAGGAGACTTAGAGCAACTCACAGATCCTCCACAGGCACCAAAAATGACCTTTGGAAAATCACTACATTTCAATTCTCTTTTATGAAGTGAGGATGGCAATAACACTGCCTCCCTCCTGCTTTTAGGCTGCCTTGTCTATTTAATTGCAAGAACACTGAGTGAGAGATGATTCATCCTTTGCAAATCTAGCCCCAAGCACTTTCCTCTTTCTCCAAAACATTTAAAAACAATATGATGGAATGGGCCTTATGCAGAATGTGTTATCAGCATCTGCAGAGAGAAGAAAATCAAGCTCTTGTTGACTAATTAATAAATGAATCCAAAGGAGAGCTTTGTATTCTACTACCAAGCTATATCTTGAAAAACATCCAAAATAAAACATGCTGGCTGCTTATTCAACATCAGAGAAAATGTGAAGTTCTTTTGGGATAGCATATACAAGGGTTATTTAATAGAAARATGAGCAAATTAGAAAAGATAGACAAGGTTGAAGAATTTGATATATTTACTGTCTCATTCTTTCCCCAAAACCCAGATATTTTATGCCCTGATTTCTGCAATATGACAGGCACCATACGCATATCCAGCCACTCACACGAGCAGATGCAGAAGAAATCCATCCTCAGTAACTAATCAAGGCAAAGTTAGAAAAGTAGAAATTACTTGTGACAATTTGTGGAGGGCAATAAGATCCTGACATTATGAAGGAACGTAAATTCAGAACCTATCTGGTGCCACATGAAAGTCCAGAACTACCTGGTTCATGTTTGGATGTGAAGCTGTCAAAGGGATTTGAATGTTTGGATGTGAATGTTTGAATGTGAAGCTGTCATACCTGTAGTATGAAGGCATACTCAACATCTAAATAAGAGCATCAAAACCTGTCCTAAAAAATACATAGCATGAGCAGATAAAGCTCAGCTTTTCCACACTACAAAACAAATATCCCATTTGATGGTTATGAAAGACGACATGGGAGAGATCAGCAGCAGTATGTTTCAAAACTTTTATTCACAGAGCAGCCGGGCAATCCATGCCTTCAAATGTTCATGTAAGAAGTACTTCAAAATCAATTCATACTGTTCAGGAACTAGCACACCAATCTAACACATGATCATAAATTCAAAATTAAAAGAAATACTCAGTATTTTACATTTAGATTAAAAATTGCCTTCTGAGGCAATTATAGAGTCCAGCAACATCTGATCTTCTAAGTAGGGGAAGTTGACAAAAACTTTTGCATGGACCCATGCATAAAAAGAATTGTACTGGAATATAAGACCCATTCCTCCTCCTGCTCATTTTGTTTCTGCATTTCTGTACAATTTTTGAGGAATCTAGCCTAAAAAACAGGTTAAGAGGTTAAGATCTGGGTTACTTCATTACTTGAGTGTTTAGGAGAAACATTATTTAGCGAGCCTGTCTATTTGGTGTTATCTAATAGGTGTTTTATGATCTATTTTTAAGTACAAATCAAATTTCAGAAAGCTTAACTCCCTAGAGAACTGATTTTGTCTGCAGACAATGAGGAAGAGCAAGAGCTTAACTCAGCAGGAGGCAGTTTCTGTGCAAGGAACACACAGAAACTACTCTTTGATGTCTGACTGGATAAAATTAGATTTTCTCAGTACCTCGCACAACCTTGATCACATRTAACTGCTTGCAGATGGAAATTACAACCCCTCTTGACACAGTCCAAGTCATCAAAATACTCTCTGCTCATTTTGATGTGGTTGCACCGCTTTAAAGCTGTATGACAACTGAAAGATGCTTTTTAAATTGCTTGAATTCTTAGGAAGCCAGAGAAACAATTGACCATCAGAGCGGAAACACAGTAAGTCATTACTGAAAGACAAAATAAATAAAAATCTTTAAGCTATTTATTGGGTTTTTACATTCTTCTAAAGTTTTCACGGTGGAATCCTAGTCGTTATTCAGGGATACTTCTCTTTTTCTTTCTTCTTATTAGGGCTCAGGCTTTTGAAAAGCCAGACTTTTCCAAATTTTTGGTTGGCTACACTAACAATAAGTATTAAGGGATAAGAGCTTTTATTTATTTATTTTTTCTAATGGAACAACATAGAAGATGTATATACATCTTTTGCTCACAGTAATTTGCTAAATTAAACTGATGGTTTATATTTACTACAATTAAAATGTTCTCTTGCTAGTTTGGCCTCTGGAGYTGCTCAGGAGAGGCCTTTGCAACAGCCACTGCCAATCTGAAGCAGATGGAAAATTCAGTAATTCTATGGTGTATTGCTTCTTTCAATCAATTACTCCAAGGAATAATTCCTACTACAAGGCAGTAACAAAGTATGTCTTTGTCAGCTTTACTGCCAGTTAGGAAGAGAAACTTGTATCAAGAAAATGGTGTAATTACATCAAGTGATAAAAATATAAAGCTGTTTCTCTTGTTATCTGTGTTCTAATAACTCGAACATTATCAGTTAATAAACTAGAGGCCTATCTCTGTCTTTGAAACACTCCTTTTCCATTTACTGCTAATTATTTTGTCAGAGGAAACTCATGGTAATCAATAAGATTATTGCGAGTGTGCACTCATGGTTGGAGARAGCAGCTGGCAACGGGCGTGTACACAGCCCACTAAAACAGATCCACCAATGTTTTATAAACAATTAAAAACATAATCTAACATGACATCTTATATAATAAGTGTCTGAAGATTTGTACATTTGTGATCACACATAGATTTCTGCTGGTTGTAACTTAAGCTGTAGTTGTACATAAATATACAGCCTAAGGACAGAACCTGTTCTCAAAGTTATGATCACTTACCAGTTACTTCTGATTCTTAAAAAGCTGATTTGAATGCACCTTAAGAACTGCGAAATTAAATAGCAGCTAAAATGTGCCCAATATTTATTTGTAAAATTTGCAAATTGTAGAATTCCTTGTGGTTTCTGAGGGGTCTACATGCTGTTTCAAGTTTTGAGGCCAACACTGCATAAACGAAAAACTTTCTGTTCAATCTTCCATATTTGCACACTGGAGGTAGRGAAAGTAAGGAGAAAATTGTATCTAGAAGTGTATATTACTCATAGTGCCTTGGGCCAAGTGGTGCAATTTATTCACTATGTCCTACATCGCCTAGCTCACAGGCTGTGCATAGTACTTTGATGAAGATTTAATTTACCTCCAGTAGTGATAGCATAGTCTGTCAGATCAGAATTTATGTACATTAGACAGCGATACTGTAAAACTTCTCATTTTCATTTAAAAGATAGAAATAAATGTCAGAGGTTAAAAAAAAAGGGGGGGGGGGCTAATGCATGTATATCAGCCTTAGTCATGGCATAAAGTTTAAAATTCCCMAAAGAATACATTTTGGCTTAGTCCCATGAATTCAGTCGTAAATAAACTTATGTAYACTCTGTTTTGCTTCTTCATGATACCAACTCTTAGCTAGGACAGATTGCTTTTCAGTTCATGTTTTCTGTGAAATCTCATCTTGTTTATCAAGAGCTAACTCTTCAACACAAGTTAAGTATTCCTGACAGGAATACTCATTTGGGCTGAAAAAAAATCTCTCAGTGGAAGATTTCAAATACAGTTAAAGCAAAATCTGAAGAAGCAAAAATAAATAAGATAAAAACTGACTTCTCTAATTTCTCTAGAGGTTTTTTCTGTAAGTAATTTTTGTGGTACTTTATCTTACAAGAAGATCATTTTCATCAATAATTTTATTTTCTAAGACTTTAGGTCAAAGGAAGAAATAAATTAAATGGATTTGAAGATTTAATTAGAATTGCTGCTGTGATGTCATTTCCCTAGAGTTCTGTGAAAAAATGTGAAAGTGAATGTTTTGATGCAGCTCTACCTCTACACACAGAAACCTAGGTCCTCATGATACAGCCTTTACAATTTCTTTCTCTGTTTCCATTAAAAAAAGAAAAAAGGAAAGAGACAGACGTAGTTGGAGGGATTCATAAGAATTCTTGCATAACAGAAGCAGGTATCCACAAAAAAAGAGAACAAAAGGTTTTCTTGGGGCCACTCAGTGCATATTGGGACTAGATCTGGTTGGGATTTGTATTCCRAGCTTTGGAGAAGAGTGCCCCTTTTCAGATTCCCAGGACATCTTCTTAGAAGAGTATGTCACTTCAAAGTACACTTTTCCACTACGAGTTCCTAGTTTGTACACAGGTACTGCTAATTCTCAGTGCAAAGCTCTTTGTAAGTTAATTCAAATTACGGATAAGTCAGGATGATGGGAAATCAGCRGTGAGGAGGAAAATAGCTTTTCTAAATCCTATTTCTTCACTTTCCTGAATCTCATTCTTAGACCAAAACAAATAGCAGTAGTTCTTGATATTACTTGACAGCCAGCACTGTCCCAAGTGAGCATTAAAAAAACAATAGCCATAAAGTAAAAAGTCAGTAGGAACAAAGCAGAGAAGCAAGAGACACAAGTCTGTCTGTTGGAACTGAGCTATGTAAACTAAAAATAACTTTTCTRCTCTGGGAAGTGAGATGTACAGGATGAAATAACAATGTCTTAAAGGGAAGAGAAAAACACATCAGCCTCTCCAGATTTTTCTAAAGGCAAGATACCTCCTACCATTTTCAACATGGTCTTTCCTCCAAGACATACCTCTAGAAAGCCTAACCAGAGCTCCAGTGTATATTTCTTTCTTAAATCTCTGTATGAAGTTTGCAAATGGGATATATATTTTTTCTTTGAACAATCTATAAGAAGTCTTGCTCAGTCWTGCTCTTGAATCATTGAACATTGAACCACATTTTCCATGTGGTCTCAAAATCAGTAAATCCTGTAAAAGTCACCCAGATTTGCAATAGAAATAACAACTCAGGCTAGGAGATGTGGCCACAAAACGGGGAGAACACAACTTTTCCATACTAACTGCCTCTAATACCTCAAATACTAAGTTACAAAGTTCGGCAGGGACTGAAAGTGCAGTTATCAAGTTCCACTGTTATTGAAATGCAGCTACTAAAACATGCCAGAAAAAAACTGTTATAGAATGACTTGAGGTAATTGAATGTATAACACTCAAAAATCTCTTGTAGCACCATGACAAAATCATACCTTGGCACTGCACTAATTTGCTGTTGGTTGGAATTATTTTGTTAAAAGAAATAATTAGCACAGCTCTTTCAGAGGCTACAGTTAGAAAGAAGATCTCAAATATTAGCTGCATTCAGTTGACATTATGAAAAAGGTAAATTGAAAACATCAAATTACTACTTTGAAATTTCCTTAACTCTGAACACTTGTAGCATACATGGTAATTTCCTTGAATTATCCATATTAAAGGCCAGCTCTAAACTGTGCCATGCTATATCTACGTGGGAAATCCTATTTTAATGGTGCAGATCCAAAAAAAAAGAAAAAAAGAAAAAAAAAGGTGTCATAGCAACAAAAATGCTACAGGTATTTTATCTTCAGTTGAGTTATATYAGTTTTAATAGTTTGCAATTTATATTTCTGTTCTTAATGTAAGTGACTGGTGTCTCCTCTCCTGAATGAAGTATTTCTCTCTAATCATAATGCAGTTCCTAAAACCCATTAAAATCAAAGACAGTGTTAAAATGTCAAGTGTGTAACTGATGTGTGAAATAAATGGACTCAGGGCTAKGCAAAGGGTGAGCAGGCACTCTGGAGGATACTCCAAATGAACGCAGTAGTATTGTCTGTTCAGATATAACAGACAGGAACACTTTGAGCCAGCTTTAACCACTGCCCTTCTCTTCTCTTTCCTGACAACATCTGTAAAACCAAACCCAAAATTAACAGATACAGTAGTTCACCTGGGCACAAAAATCTACTCCAAATCTCCTTTTTTTCCTTCTTTTTCCAGAAATGAAGGTAAAGCGAGAAAGATTCAGAAGCTGAGCATGCATCCAACCTGGGTTTTCTTTTCATGGCCATGGCCTGAAGTTGGGTTCTGAATACCCAGATACACTGAAGTTGGGTTCTGTCCATTTTRATGGTGCAGTGAGGGACCAGCAACAACCAGCACCCACTGCAGCCCTGAGAAAAAGCTGCAAAAGGAAGGGGATGCTGCAGATAGCTACAAGGCAGCTCTTGGGAAACCTAGCTTAGGCCTAGCTCTGCTTTCTCTTCCTAGTCAGTTTAGTAAGGACACTGCTCTTCACAGTGAAAAACTATTTAACATTGTGATTGCATTGTGAAAAACAGCACTTCTACACTYGAGAGATTTAGAAATCAAGTTGGAKGCTTATGTAAATAATATCTATTAACACATATTCATTTTTAAAAGATTTTTTTTTCCATTTGTACTGTGACAAAAAAATATTCTGAAATTCAAGGGCACAGATGAACACCTTTGAAATATCTGAAGAGGACAGATAGCTACAGGGATAGATRTATAGATGATGGCGATTAATAGAGCCTAACCTTATTTTAATCAGTYTGAAGATTTTAATTTCCATCGCTACCAGCTGAATTTAAATGTGTATTTAATTGCATAAATGCTGCTAAGTATCATATTTTATATCTCTATGGTCCTTATGAATATTCATATAAAAATAATGATCGCAAATAGGTTGTCAATAGAGCAGATAATCTGAAATACTTAATAATAATCATCATTATAATAATCGACCCTCTTATAGCATTTCCCATCCAAGGTATATAATGACCCTTTCTCTTCAATTAACAAAACTTAATTAGCATACTTTCCAATTGCCTAGGGAGACTAGATGGTGATAAAGTAAAATGAGAAAAAGATGGTCTACAAGAAAGCAGGCCGGTCTTGTAGACAAGTCGTGAACGAGAACAGGGACAAATGGGAATGGAGAGAGGGCACTGGTGCTCATGCCAAGCACTGACCTTGGGCTGAAGAGTCTCTGTGTGCATTTGTAAATATGTGTTGTGTGGCTTCCTCTCCCACTTCTTGACCGTCTTGACGATTTGGACTGTAAATATCGGGAGAGCAGAGTTTATGATTTGATCTGACAGCACAAGACCAGCCAAGCACACAGGAGCCGTTATTCTGATGTTGTTGCAGATCTATAGGAATGATTGTAATACGAATAAATAACATCACAAATAAATAGAATTATTTATCATCCATTTCGGGTGATATATACTCTCCTGGGTTGGCGAATGCTATGCATTTCCTCCTCAAAATAAAATTGCAGCCTCCAAAGTTGAATTTTTAGATGACAAAGGAAATTTTCTCTGTGATGTAATAAAATCTAAATACTTCTCTGATACCAAAAACAGTCATTAAAGTCCACAAATAGTTTGGGTTTAAAAGAGATTCAGTATTTTTGTTCATTTGATGTAGCAAAAATGATCATCTCATACACTATTATTAGAGATTTCATACTGCTTCACTGTGAAGAAGCAGCTGTTATGGGTACATATAATTTCTTCTAATAATTTGTTAGAGACAATAAATTGATCTCTTTTCCCTTCATTTGTATTTTCTGCCCAGAGATGACACTAAATAAAAGACCAAAGACTAATGAAAGTCGAGGATCTGTTATGGATGTCTGAGCTCCCCAGGGTCCCAGGCATGAGACATTCAAAGCCACACTGAGTGCACAGTGGCCTTGCATCTCCAAATCTTTCAAAGTTGATGCCCACATCCTTGATTTGGTAATTATTTCTGGTTCTGATAACGATTACCCTTATAAATCACGTTAAATGTTTTAATCTTAGAAGGTCAAATGGTTAGAAATAACAGACTACAGACAATTTAAGTTATCATTCTTCACATGGAAGATGCTGACCTAGTCACCCTTTGTATTACATTGCACATCAAAATATAATGTGTTACCTTAAGCCTCTAGGAGGGCAGGAACTTACAAAGCCACTCACTTGAATCACTTGCCATCGTATGATCATTGCCCCTCTCATTCTGGACGGGATCTTCAAYCCTCTTCCAAAGCTGCCATGCAAAACTGATTTGCCAAGAGGCACCCTGTTCCCCACTAAGAATGCTACAAGTTTTATGTGTTACCCTAAAACTGGGTCTTAAGTAAGTCTATGCGAAACAACAGTCAAGCAGTAGCCATCACTTGCAGCACCATTTCCTTAGATCATCTTCCATAATTCTGTCTGTCACTTCAATGGAAGAAGCTCTTTCAAATGCTCCCTGCCTCCAGTAAAAGAGTCTGTAGCCTCAGGCAGAGCTACGTGTTAGAAAATTGGCATTACTCTGACAGTCATTTTCCATTAAACAGTCATTGATTTTTGTTGTCGGGTTCTAATTAAAGTTAGCATGCTATTTTTCTTAAAAAAACAACAGCAGCACACAATAAAAAATAGCTACTCARTTCACCTGGATTCCCTCTGAAAAACCTGAATGAAAAGCCTTGCAGGCACAGTCTTACCAGCACACCCTCTCTGTACAATACTCTCATTCTCCCTGACATGGGTATATGTCCACATCTCCATGTTAATTTTCCTTAATTTCTTAGCGATAAATCTGGGTTTGATTCAAAAAGACACATTTTAGTTAAAATTATCCCTGCCTTTTTAGAAGTAATACTCTTCTACAGAAAGCATTCACCTAAAAGGTACAGGTTCTTTCTGGTATAAATCATCAGGAATCGACYGAGTTAAAAAGAGCAGGATTGAAATACAACAGGTCAGGACTTGCCAGCGAGCATCTGAAATACCAACAATTCCATTTTGATTTTTTGATTTTTCTTTTTTTCTTTAATGTATTCTATTCTTATTATCCTTTGAAAAGAACTCTGAAGTGT
The DNA here is from genome assembly GCF_003342845.1 of Nothoprocta perdicaria. Lineage (NCBI taxonomy): Eukaryota > Metazoa > Chordata > Aves > Tinamiformes > Tinamidae > Nothoprocta > Nothoprocta perdicaria. The sequence goes on along the minus strand of NW_020455204.1, from coordinate 5,596,670 downwards.
TTACTTGCCAAGAAGACAAACTATTTTTCAGAATAAAAAAAAAAAAAAAAACATTCATTCCGTTGAGATTGAAGCTATTGTCAGCGTTGCAGGGTTGTCCTGCTCCCCCCATCAAGGAGCACAGCTGAGATGGAGGAAAAACAGGATGCATGTGCCCTTATACTTCCATTAAACAAGGAGATAGTCCATATAATTAATGTTCTGTTATGTTACCTGAAAATGACTACCCATAGCTCAAGACTGCAGTAGAGCTACATAAGCATAGCTCCAGACATGAGGATGGCTAGGATACAAATAGAAGATTTGTCCACCTGTGTGCATAATAATACACAAAAATGCCCCCCAAACCTAAACCATTTCAGACTTTTTACTTAGTGTTTACATTTTATGTTATTACATACACATGCATTTTAATCTTTATTTTGAAAAGAATTTCCAAGACTGACGTTCTTAAAATTTCAATCTTCTCCTGATATTTTCACTGTAACAATATTCTTTTAGAGAAAAATGCATTAAATACTATTCTAAACTGAAGCTACCTGTAGCATCTACTCAATATAGCTCATGCACCAAGAACTGTGTAACTCTGAGGGCTGGAAAATAAAAGCACTTTAGGCCCTGCCTGCTCTCCAGATCCTTCATTTTGAATGAACAAGGGACTGATGCCTAATTTTTCTGCTTCTGAGAGTAGMAGCAATGAGGAATGCCCGCTGCAATCCCTCGCTGAGTCAATAATAGCRCAGGTGGAGGAGAGCAGGACTTCTGCAACACAAACTGTGCTCACACCTGGGAAGCCAACGTGTTCAGACATCTCAGTAATAGGGAATTTTAACAATGTGTCTAGGGGCTAATAGTAATGTATGAATATCCACATAGATAGATACATACACTCATACATATAGACGTACACATATAGACAGCAGATATTTCAAATCAGAAAATGCTGGATGGAGGGAAATCAAATTTTATGGTCTGTTAACTCAGGCATTTGTCTCCCGAATGCARATATAACAGTGTAATGATGAATACTAAGATTTGTAAATATGCAGGACATGACACCATTTAAATTTTCAGCAAAATCTGCATCTCACTCACTATGTATCTTTCATCCTATTACTTTGAGCACTCTGGCTCTCTAGCACAATGCTTTGAAATATAGCAATGCAACTGCCCCTGTTCTGCAGAGAAGGGACAGAAATTCATCAGAAACTATTTTCAAAGTCATGGAAGAAGGGAATGGCAAAGCAGATACAAGCACAGCTTTTCCAATTCTGTTTCATTATTCTGCAAGCATACGTTGTCCTAAACACCTATAGCAAATCTATCATTTAACATCTTTTGTTTTATGTAATTTATGGGAGGGATAAAGATTAGAATGGCAATGTTTCATCTCAGAAACGGCATTTTAGGAAGGAGAATTAATCTACTAATATTCACTAAAAAGTAAGATCTCAGAAATCAGTGATGTATACAGAATTTCATTTTTGCTTCAATGAAATGCAAATATCTAGTGCAATATGCAAATATAAGACAAGAGATTTTTGTAGTTAGGTGTTTTTGGTGTTGACCAGGAAAACATCATCTGGCTTCACCTAAAAATACTGAGCATGTGTGCTTTGTAAAACTGAACAAGTCAATGTGCCTGCAACTTCCACCTGATTCTTGGAACCTAYTGAGCTGCTCCAAGACCTACTACTGCAGCACATGGCACGTGCAACTAGAATAGCTCATACTGACAAACAGAAGGAAATTCCATCTCCCTGACAAAGAGTTTGCAAGTAGATGAGAATCTCTCCTTTTCCCATATCTTCCTTAAAGATATGTAGCTCATCAGACCGAAAGGTCAGTAAAAATTTTGTTTTATGAGAAACAGTCAACTCAAGACTCCATACAATTGAAGGCAACCGTGTGCACTTCTGAAATCAACGGGACTCTAAAAAGAGCTACTGTCTCCTAAAACACTYGCAGAATTACAGCTGAATACTTACATGATTAATGATGTGAATCACTGTTTACCTACTCTGAATTGTCAGCAGCCGACACACATTTATGTACTAGCATTAAAAGGATTTGAAGCTTATCTGAAATTCCAAACCCATATAACATATGCTTAAATTTTACAGTTGTAAATCCAGCTTTCTTTCAAATATAAGTGGTTCTAAATTTGCAAGGACATATCCATAGCTGATAATACAAACTCAAGAAAGCTCAAATGCTTTTTAAGATTCTTTTTTCACATTCTACAAATACTATTCAGACTTTGGATGATCCTCTTAACCCATTTTTGAAGAACTTAGAGACCTTTGGAAGTTCCTAGTGAAAGTCAATACTCTTTACAATTTAACTTAAATATGCGTTTGGGTCAAGGGAAAATCAGTTTCATATTCATTTATTTATACACAAGGCAATAGTCTCAAAAGGAGAACATGAAAAAGAGACTAAATGTCCCACTCTGTCAACATCCGGATTGGAGGGAACTCATCCCTCATTCTTTCAGCCTACCAGAATAAAATTAATTGAAATAATTTTTTATATAATTAGATTTATATAAACTCAAGTTCCTCTTCCCTCCAAACAAACACCCAAGCAATTCCAGGCTTAATTAAGTGATTTCTAGCCTGTGGAAAATGTAGCAAGAAATGAATGAAGATGAGAAATTATACCAATAAGTGGATGAACAAAAGCTAGTCTGTATTTATATGAGAAAATACTTTTGTGAAGTTCTCTATCATCTCAACCAAGAAAGTGTATTTTAATAATGCTTGGAAATTACCAAATAAGATTAAAGCCCAGAAAACAAAAACTAAAAAAGTAGAAAGAATAAATAGGCCAGAAATAAATAGGCTGATTATTTGAAGTAATTTGTTAATAGCTTTAGTCATGGAGGCAAAAGCTAATGTATCCTGTATAACACTGTATTGTGGTCTCTGTTTCTTATCACCATCTGTAAGGATTCCAGTGTAAGACACAATTTTCCATTTAGTTCCATTTTCCATGTCAATAATTTACATAGGGTGCATCTAGAATGAATCATCCATGAAAAGCTTATACAGGAACCACCCATACCCCAGGACATGGCTCTGCCAGTGCACAATTGCTCTGATTTGTAAAGGCAATTCCCAGTTTCAGATGAGACCTCACAGCACCTCTCTCCTCCAGAATTACTCTGCCAATCTCACACTCAATCTACAGCCCCGGTGGTAGCCTSCTGCTAACTCCGCACTGTCAAAATTCATGGTAGTTTTAGGAAAGGACAGACACTTACTAAGGCAAAATTTCCATCCCGCAGAAAGGTCTCATTTTCAAAACTGCAGCAGGGAGGATGTGAAGCTGGTTTTGGTTCAGCATCAAAWGTAAATCTCAGCAATAAGAAATCTTCCACGGGGAAACAAACAAACCAGCCAACAAAAGCCCAACTAAAACAAAACACCTTTGGAAGAACGTAAATAGATAATAATAGACAATTTGTGACTATTTATGGGATGGCAAGAGGGTCTCATAGTCAACCTAAGGGGACTGACAGTCCCACTCACCAGCCGAGCAGTCCAGAGTAAAAATCCTGCATGAGCTGAGGGGCTGAGTGGCCCAAAATTGGCTGCTCTAGGGCTTTCTTCCAGCAGACTTGAGCTCAGTTCAGCTGCACTGAATATGTGTTTTCCAATTAAAAACAAACAAATAAGAAAAAAAAACTGAAAAACTGCAAAAGACTATAATATTTAGGCATCACRCAACTCCTTTGCTGTTTTGACTTTCAGGTAGCAACATTTGCAGCACTTCCTATTTTGTTTATATTGTATATACCATTACAGCGTTGCTTAAAACTATGTTCTCATCCGAGGCTGGTGAGCTTTACAGAACACATCAGTGGCAGCAGAGCCCACGTGCAGGRAGCCAAAGCTCCGCTGCCTCCTGGCCAATTCCCAGTGCAGCACATTTACTCTTAGCCTGTCCTAGCTGTTTGCTTCCAGCTGTTATTTGGCATATGAAGACACACTCTAATGGCCCATTATGAGATATAAATAAAAAAAATTCCAGTGATGGATTGTTTTTATTCCGGGTGCACGTTCAGAGCACATAATGGTATAATATGTTTATATTCCTTCCATGCATCCTGATGCAATGGAGGCAGGTTGCTGATATTGCATTTGCATTTCAATATCAGTTATTTTTTGACTTTGTTTGTAAACAACTATTCAGAGTAATTCAATAGTGAGGTACTCCACACAAGCAGAAAAGAAAAACAGATTTAATGCAAACATTCTGAGGAATAAAGGTCACTTGAAGTAAAAAGTTATTTGTTCTCCAAAAAGTTATCTGTTCTCCAAAACTGACTTTTAAATTTTAAACCTTTTTAACATCATTAAATATCTAACTGTTGCAGCGATAGTCTTGATTTCTAGTGTTCCAGATTCCTTGACAGTTGAATTTTGAAATGTATTTTAAAGTTTAAGTCAACATCTTTTCYGATAGGAATGGCAGTAAACTGCAACAGTGCTAAGGAGCTATGGAACAAGACAGATCTATTGCCCAACAGGATGGTCTGATTAAACATTTATTGAATTGATGAATTTAGTGTAGTTTTCTTGAGATATGCATTTCTTTTGTTAACTGTTAAAATAGAATGAAAATGCATTTGTTTCAAGGGCATTTAATTTTCTTTGCCAAAGTAAATAAATAAAGTAGTAAACACATTTGTTACTTCTTACTCATCCATCTGTACTGAGATCAGACATTTCTATTAAAAAATGCTAGTTATGCTGAACAGTTACACGATCTATCAACTTCTAATATAATTTGACAAATCATTTGTAATTTTGTTGCAGAAATCTATTTACAAAATAAAATGATTGCAATTATATTCATTTCTGTAGCTTAAAATATCAGAATGAATTGTATAGATTACATAATTTTTTAATTCTTATTTTAATGATTTAATACCTTCAGAGACTGGAGCAGTAATTACTCCTTAAGCAAAAAAAAAAAAGAAAAAAAAAAAAAAATGCACTGGAGAGAAAACATGCAGATTACTAAAGAGGTCTCTCAATAAATACAGAAGAGGTCTCTTTCAATAAATACAGAAGAGAGAATCNAAAAAAGATAAAAAATGCACTGGAGAGAAAACATGCAGATTACTAAAGAGGTCTCTCAATAAATACAGAAGAGGTCTCTTTCAATAAATACAGAAGAGAGAATCATACTGATATAAGTGGGAATTTAATAAGAAATGGATCTATGTGTAATATTTATATTTGTCATGATTTAAATTTACGAGTCTGGAAATGAGTTAGAAAAATAACAATAAAAAATTTTATTAAGGGCAAGAGATCACTTAAACTGTGCTTAACAGAAACTGCCTCTGTTTAATCCCACTGAAATTTCACTCACCGCAACAGTACAGAAAATCAAAATCACTGTACTATTAAAATATTTTTTCTCTGGTCCAAAAAAAAATCATAGCACTGTTGAGATAACAGTTTCCGAACAAATATACCCCTCTATAAAAGCATTTTTCTCACACTCAAACACCCCAATGTATACATGTCAGCAAGAATTCATATCAACACTCCAGACCATCTTCAAATTGCCTTTTCCCATGGCTGGCATCAATCTAATGCTTACAGGATAACTCTTTAATACAAGACAGCTCTAATGAGAGAGGAAACATTTTAATCATTTGATATATTGGAATAGTGAGGGAAAAAAAAAAAGAGTTGCAGTATACATGGCTAGAGTAGAAGACTGCTATCAAAATGTTATGGTAAAAATCTCCAGTCCTTTTGACAGGGAATATACTTTTTTTATTGATCAAATTATAATTAAAATCAAACTAAAATCTTTATTTTGAGTTGAGGCAATCATTGAAATTGGGCTAAAAAGAGCTCAGAAGTGCTCAATTGTCCAGCTTTTCGTCCTGTATCCAGCTCCTCATCTGACCATCTGCCTCACACCTGGCAAACATTCAACACTACCAGTCTCCAGCTAAGGGCATATGACAATGTGCAGAAGCATCCTCTTGCAACAAGTCCCACATTTGAAAGTTTTTTCCAGATGACATCTGCCTGAGTGTAAATTAGACCAATCACTTCTTTTCTATGCTTAGAAAAGAAAATAGAAAAGAAATCACCTTTCCTTTTAGTTTCCCAGCTCTTTGAAGGCTGTTGTCAGATCAGCCCTCAATGTTCCCTTTATTTTACTCAATAGATCTAGTCCTAAGAGTACATGGTTTTGTCTTATTATTTTTCTTGCTTTGCATGATTCTTCATTAAAAGTATGCTCAAAATCAACAACCTACATAATATGATTAATTAGTTAACGGAATTCTAGATAAACGTGACAAAAATTGTTATAAATTTTGTTCTTTAAGCTGTTTCAGATTGCTACCTGTTATCTACCATATTGTAGAAAGAATACTCTGTAATCTGTAAGAACCTCTTTACTCATTTGAAGATAGGCTTTTATTATACACAGCTTTTAACCTTCATTCAATAATTTATATCTGGATATCAATTATTCTGGGGGATATTTTAGCCACAGAGTTTTCAAGAAAACTATTAATTGGATAAATTATGTCTTTAAAGTGTCAGAGAAGTACCATTCAGTAAGCAACCTTCTATCAGACGCATTGCTCTGCAAGCAGATAAATATTTGTTTGACAAACGCACGTTAACAAAAAGTTTAAAAGGAATTGCATTGTCTAAGGCTTAATGAAATCTTTTAAATTGAGGTCTAAAGATCATCACAATTATTCCCCATCATCTATTTTCACTAGAGCTGCCAAGTCAAAACAGAACGATACGAGCTTATCTCACAATTAACCTTTTGTACTAAACAGTGTTAAAAGTCTACAGAAAGGAGAAAATTCCTCCATAAGCATTCTGAGAACATTTACGTCACCCTCTGTGTCTAATAGTGCTGTTGTTCTGTCCCTCTGAAGGACAYAACACTGCAATGAGACATCTGCCAGGCTGTGTGATGAGCAAATACTGCTGAGACTATACTACATGCTACAACATGGAGAAAAATAATATAGATTTTATAATTTTTTTTAAGATAGATACTGACTTTTGACTCAGAGACAACTTTAAGATTTTTAAATTCTTATGACCCACGAAAGAACTTATAAATTGTTGTCACTAGCATTACCAGACTCCTTTGATCCGAGCTAAAGAGAAAATTCCAAGAAACGTTCATGCTGCTATCTTTGATAGCCATACAAATTAAGCAGGGATATTAGAAAACTAGCGCAAAATATGTTTTAGATAAAAGTGTTGTTTCCACACAGAAACGATGCATGAGCTAAATGTTCATTAAGATCAGAAATCTCTTTCAATGTTGCTTTACAACAGTTGGAGCCAATTGAATGTAAACTCTGAAGAAAACATTTTGTGAAAAATACATAGCAAAGCTAAAAGAAAAAACTTCTGTTCCAGAGCAAGTCCCAGAAGGGAGACAAAGCCACTCAGGGAGAATTTTCAAAAGACTCCTCCGTTGGCCAAGAACTAGAATAATCCATACAGATACAGAGGTAAATTTATCTCCTTTCAACTCCAGGATAATRGTTGATAAAATAACATCTTTGTGAGGCTCTGCTGAGGCTCTAATGAGCCTGGCTGTTTTGTTCTCTTCTTGTCAGAAATCATAAGGCAGATGTTAGGCACCTCACCCATGTTCACTCTCATCTGCTTCTTGCTCATGCTCTAAGGGGTGATTTTCCTCCCTGGTTGATCAACAGTTTCATTAATCAACACGCTAACGAAACACAATAATAGAATGGATCACAGTTCTTGCTCAGAGAACATGATAATTTTGAATTTAACCCTGATTTGTTCTTGCACTTAGTGAGTATTTAATTAATACCTAGCTTCCAAAGGATTCCATTCAATTAACTTCTATAACCTAATGTATTAGCGAACTAAATAAACGAAAGCATATTTAAAATATTCTGCTGGACTTTTGTACTTTCCCAAAGCAAGGAGATATATATATATGTGTATTTCTGATAGGTATAGCCTGAGACCTATACACCTGCTTGCCATGGTCTACTTTTAAAGGCAGAGAATTCTTCAYTATTAAGGCAGCTTCACTTGTGTCTCTGCAGAGACAAGAGAGATCTTTGAACRGAGACTGACTTTTTCCTTACTGTTAGACACCATTTCTGTCTGACACTTGTGAGTGTCAGAGAACAGGAACACTTGATGAAAAGCCTTCACTTTCATGTGACAGGTTGCTGTGCTGCTGTAGTCGTTGTTAGGATACACATTGCTTTTTGGAGCCTGCACACACACTTTTCCAGCAAGGACTTGAGGGAGCCAACACAGCCTGCGGTCACAGCATCTGAGACATCCCTTTATCTACAGTTCAAACTGCATTCTGCAATTGAACATGTTTTGCTATGGCAATCTGCAGCAATCAGTCACTGATTCCAAGGAGCTTTAAACAAGGCTTAAGGCCAATCCACAAAGACATATAGGTACCAAATCCCCAGTGAAATGAATGCCAAAGTGGTCTTCCTGGCCAGGTGTTTGACTGAATGAAGATACTTGAAACTAAAACATAAATTCAAATACAGCCATTTATAAGACAAAGCATAAAATTTCCCTTTGGTTCAACATGAGGACGACAGCATGTTTTTTAGAAGTTGCACATAAAGGTAGCAAAATTCTTCTGAAGAAAATATCTCCTAATATATCCAATAAACTGATAAACAAAAAATAAACAGTCAAAGAACATTTTGGTATTTCACATTTCATTATGTGCAGAAGCACAAGTATGTTCATTTGCAATAAAATTAAAACACTAAAAAATATGTCCAGAATTATAGTCCTCTTTATGGTATCATATTAATATAATAAGGAACAGTATGTAAGCAGTCACCTAACCACAATCAGTTTTCCTTAGTTAATTGTATTTTCATCATCTCTACAGACTATCTAAATAACCTGCTTTTTATAGCCATTTACATAACTTTAATTTTATAGCCATCTATCTACACAATTTTAATTTTTATACCCTTAGCTCTATGTGCCAGTTTACAACACCATTCCTTCTACTGTTCTCAACATGTGGAAGGAATGAAAATGAAGGGAGCTAGCAAAAAAGGAAGCAGCAAGAATACCAAGAAAGTATTCAAAAAAGAGAAAGCAGCAAAGAATGAAGTCCTTCATTTCAGCACCTCACACATCATGAAGTATTACATTCTTAGTTCCTCACACATCACTGATACTATTATGAAATCTACATCATTTTCTTTTGTATTGCTTCCGTTCTCGTATACAATTCTGCATTATATATAGGAGACATTAGTATGCTGATACATTTAATAGATCAGGTTAACTTTTTTTCTTGACTATAATTTTATATGGCCTTGTCATGATATTCAACCATCCTCTGAAAATGGTTCTTGCCTTTTAACTCAGATTTAAGATGCACCCTTACACTTATTTGCATCCTAATCAGTTAGTCTTTTACTCCTCAGTGGGAATTTACTGTCATCCTTTACCCCTGCTGCAGCTTATCACTTTTCATATATCAAGAACGTCCTTTCTCCTCCAAATCCCTATTTACCTAACTTGCTTGCATTAAGTTCCTCACAAATCATCACTGCTGACCTGAGTGGAAGCTCCACCAGCCAGAGTGATTCTCCTGTCTTTGGCTTTAGTCAACGCTAGTGAGAAAAAGAGAAAAGGACACAGTTTTCAAAAGTTTCTAGTGACCTTAGAACTCAATGTTAAAAGGCCTGATTTTCAGAAAGCTCCTAGCAATTACTCTCTGATGACTCACTGTAGTTACATAGCAAGATGATTATTTAGATTTCAAAATATGAAACTAGAGAGTAAATCAAACTTCAGCTGTGAAAAAATTATTCCAGTGTGCATCATGAATAAATACATCAAGTTCTTCTCTGTAGATTAGTGAAATAACAACAACAAAGCAGAGCATAAAAAAAACCTAAAAGAACCACTCTTCTTTACAGTAGTATAGGGAAAATATTCTTTGATGTTATGCCAATGAGCAACACAGAGTAAAYTCCTGGGTGCATACCTGATGCTACCCTGCTGAGTTCTAGGGTATATTAACTGGCAATGGATCACTTTGATTCTGCAAAAGCAATTTTCACCTAGCCAGAAGTATTGACTTTATATCCATTGTTTAAAAAAAAAATATCTTCACTGATTTGATGTTGATCATTCAAGGTATTAACCCTGTAGCCATCAAGATCTGTCATTCCACTGCTCCTTTAATGGAATTCACATCCCCACTATGTTGATTACCRGGAAGAGCCATCAATCTGAAGGGCATAGTAATCTTTTATGCTTCTATTAGAAAACTAGTTCCATAAACTAAATATACAGAAACGGGCCAAATCAAAACATTTTATGAGCAGATCTCACTATAAAATATGCTACCAAATTTATTCTGCAAATAAAGATAAGAGTATGTGCCCAGATTTTCCACACTAATCTGCTTTTACCTCATCAAGTCTGCTCATTTCAGTGAGTTATTTCATATGTAGACACAGATAAGTGTCTACAAAAAAAAGAATTAGGTCCCTATTGCCTCTTTCAAGGCCTTCATAATATTTTTCAAATCAATTATCTAGACATAAATATACACAGGAAGACAGAGGAAAGACACATAGAAATGAAGCTCTGCGGAACATTAGAGATTCACAGATATAATAGCAAAGGCAAGGAYGCACTGAATTACAGTAACAACATTTCATTCCTGTAGCTCTAATTTTAGATTTTATGCAGGTACTTCACTATTGACAAGGGCTCGAAATTGTACTAAATACCTTAGCAAATATTATGAAGTTGGTGGTCAAAGGTAAAGGTTCTCTGCTGGCTAAATCCAAAAGAATTTGATTTTATTTTCTGTCTTTACACTGATTAATTGGTATAGACATAAAATTCCAAACCCCTTTGGAATGCAAAATCCTTACAAATATATGAGCTCTGTTGTACTCACTATTTTAAATAGCTCAAATTCCTCTAAATTCATGGCACAAATTCCTCTAAATAGCTGGAGCTACCAAGAATATACTGGACTTAAGCTCCAGTCTTGGGGCTTTGAAAGGAGTCCTAGAAGTCATGTGTTGTGTTGCTGTCCAGTTTCAATGGTACAGGGGCACACAACTATTATGTCCTTAGGACAATGCCAGCAGAATTCCAAAGGTCATCACCACTCACCTCAGGTGCCCTGGTGACATCCACTGACAAAGCAGCAAGCTCAAATAGAAAGCTGCAGAGGGAAAAAAATGTGCTAATGAAAACAGATCTACAGAAGCATCTAAAGTAGCATCACTCCCTGGGGCTAATTAAAAAAAATAATAATAATTAAGTCRGCTATTACATTTTACATCAACATAGAATCAACTCAGTGTGCAGTGTGAGCAGTAGTTTGAGCTGGAGACAGGGAAAGTTCAACTAGGGAGACCTGCAGGACAATTTGGATTATGCATCCCAGTATACAGCTTGCATATTTACCCATTTGACAGAAAGAGAACATTAAATTAAGTATTTGCAACTCATCAGGGAGTGCAAAGGGCTCAGCTGCACAGCAATTGCTAGGCAATACTGAGGTCACATTGCCAAATGCTATTCAGAATTTCTTTGAATGCTTCTGAGAGGCGGTCAAAATAACTTTTTCTGTGTTCTCTTTCCACATATCGGAACATTAACGGAGGTTTCTGCTAAGGTATGAGAAGAATATTTCATTCATCATCTTAAGCAGAGTGGTTGCTATCAGCACTAGCTGCAGTAACAAGGTCACAATGACTTAAAAATAATTTCAATTATATTTCCTAGGGTTATAATGTTTCTTTTGTGATGCTGTCCTACTAACCTTTAAGGAAAACATACATTTGAAAAAAAAAAAGAAATAGCTTGAGGAAAGCAGTGGCTTTATGAATTATTTATGTATCATCTCTCAAACTGGAAAAATTAACATGTTTTCTGCCTGAGATTTTTGCCCAGCAGAACATGTTTAATAATACCCACCAGTAGCATATGACTCAACTCATTCCTGTTTATTTTGGGGGGAAAATCTCTGGATGAATATTTATATAAAAAGCAAGAGGGGAATATTTCACTGTAAAACTTCCTGACAAAGTTTGACAGAGGTAGGAGCACTATTTGGGAAAACCTTCCATGTGTCCCTGCACTTGGGCAGACATAGCTCTGAACGCCAGCTCTGTTCTGTGCACACATGGCACATTGCAAAATGCCTTTTAATTTACTTTTTAATTAGTTTTTTTACAAGTATAAGCTACAGATGCTACTATTACATTTACCTCAAAAAGATGCAAGGAAGAGTAAATCACTGACCAAGGAAATAGACATCAGCAATAAGGAAAGTTAACATTATTGATGACACACCTTTCAGCAATAAAAAGAGGTTTTTCATCATCTTTCTGTGTGCCTTTGGCTTCTTGCTGGAAGCTTGGGAAAGAAAGGCCAGCAAACTTTTATTGCCATTTCACACAATACGTTTCATTTCAGCTGGAAACAATGAAAAAACCTGAAAGAAATCACAGTTACCCTTCCTAGTAATGGCTATTTTTGCTGTCTAATAGACAGCAATGTAAATGATGACTATGGTCCTAACAGCTGAAGCATAAAAGAATTCAGTCTCGGGAAAGGATATTTTTTGCCTATATGAAACATTCCTGGAAGCCTCACCTAAAAGGCAATGTACATCTATTACAYAAAATATCACAGCAGGAACCTTCTTTTGCAAGGGCCCAGAGGAAAACCATGCCAAAATACAGTATTATATATCTTGAGGGTCTTTTCCAGTCTAAGATTAAACATTAAGAGAAACTCAAAAGTCTTCAGGGGCAGTGTCCTCACCGTTGCTTTTATACTGTGATAGTCATATAAAAATACATGATCATATTTTTACATTTATTTGTTCTAGCCCAAAAAAATTCTTTTGTTTCAATATCCTCAGCATGGTGCCATGACTTTTCAGACATATGTCTTCTCAGTATGTTCCTAAATTTTTTTTAATATTATGCTGTGCTTAAAGGTCTCTAACAGAACCAAGGTACAGTATCACTGTTGGTCTTGTATCCCTAAAACCTGTCTTGTATCCCTTCAGCATTTTCTGAAAGCATTACCTTTTTGTTGCATAATGAGAAAAAGGAAATTATAAAGGAAAATATTTCAGAAAATAACTACATCACAAGAATCAGAAAATTAAAATTAGTTTTACATCAGAATCGTGCAATCRTGCAAATTGTTCATGATTCTTGTTCAAAAAATTCTGACAGTCCTAGTTAAAGAAATATTTTCATGTCAGGATGACACTGCTATTYGGTCTTATGCTTCCAATTATCATACTCTTTATGAGAATGAATTAGAATTCATCTCTAAAGCTAGTATCCATGTTTCCTATCTTGCCATCTCAGGCAAAATAATTTCATTATCTTTGGAAACATTTATTAAAAAATAATAACAAGAATAACACAATATCTGAAATAGTCTTTCAAAGACCATGTATTTGCTTCATACATGCCTGATTAAAGCAATCTGTAATCTATGTGCAAGTCTGAGTATAATTGAAACATATGACCTTCAAAATATTCTTACATATTTTTGCTGCCAATTTATAGCATATGATGAAAAAGTGTTTTGCAGCAAATTGCACTATTATTACAATCAAAGATTTTAGTTTCAGAAGAAACAAAGGCTTTGAACAAACAACTAGAATAATTGAGCTTATTCAGAAAGGAGGGTCTGGATGCACTGTGAATGCAAAGCAGACTTTGGTTGCATAAGGTTCAACACAGCAGTCATAGACATAATTGATTTCACACTTTCTTTAGGATTCATTTCTCATTACTAGGCAAAGGCAGAGATCATCTCATTTACTTTCAATGCAAGAGATGACAACTGTTGCTAATTAATACAAAGTGTCTTGTACACTTTTTAGATGTTCAATTTCCTAGATCTCTCAAATSTTCAAAAAATTTCTGGTTGTAAATTTTCCCATAGCTGTATGATTGTTTTCTTGATATATTCTACTAAAAAGATGAATAAATTGCAAAGGTTTTCAAATTCAGATTCAATTCTATTTGGATATTTGAAATAAGGATTAAAGAATACGGGGCTTGACTGTGGGTTTTTTTATGAGAACTGCTGTAATAAGAGTTCCCCATTTCTGGGGAAATTAYCCTTCCCTGTAGGAAGCTCTCAGAACACAAATGAAGTGATTAAAATTTTACTCGTTCACAATTAATAGCTGATCTTCAGCTTCTTGTTCAGCTTCATGGCAGAAGCCTCAGAATTTGTATAAATATTTCAAAATCTTAAATGCAGACCACATTTGTGCTAGTTCCCTTGGTAGTCATGGCTCTGGCCAGAGACAAGGGATAAGGGCATAGATAATCAACGTTGACTTACACATCCCTACTCTATATTACTCTTACATATAAAAAATACTTTTTCATAAGTTTTTTTCTAAATATGAAAGGCAGTAAGGTTGAATTGYGGTTAAACTGGATGTGTCTGCATGGTGAAAGGGGAAAAAGGTTGGGCAAGATAGAGGAAAGGGAATAATATTGATATTGATTACCTACTTTGATAATGTAGGGAAAATAAAAGATACTGGAACTGCTTAACCAGTCCTGCTGCCAATGCAACTAGTAAAACATCCTTTCTTCTGATACATCATATAACACTAGTGTGACAGTTTTATATAAATWAAAAAAAAAAAGTTTTTTTCCTCAGATTTGGTAAGCCCTATTTTTACTTATTTACACAATCACAGAATCACCAAATGGTTATGGTTGGAAGGGACTTCTAGAGACCATCTAGTTTAACCTACCTGCTCAAGCAGGGACATCTAGAGCACGTGGTTTACTATTAACATCAAATAAGACAGAAATGAAATGATACATCTAACAAAATAAAAAGCTTACTATGCACTGGGTTTTAACAACAGGCAAAATAAGCAAGGTAATGCACTTAACCATTACGATATGAAAAAGAGAAGAGTGATTAAAAGATACATCACCAATTGCCTAAATATATTACCATCATGCAGATCCTCAGTCGCTCGGGAAGCCCTGTTGCGACAAGGATTTGGAGAACCTTCCCAGCAACGTCTTGGAGGTCTTGGGAGGTCTTACGTGGTGCACCCACYCATAAGTGAGGTCTCCAAAGTCGCTGCAAGAGGGTCCAGCTTTTATAGAAGCAAATCAGCCAAACTTGCATTTTCTTTGTGAACGGTAATATCTGGTGTGACCTAATTTACCTGTCATCCAGGACTTGGTCAGAGTCCTGGCTTCGGATGGGGGGGTTCCCTTCAAGGTCAGAAACACTTGCATGAGAGCCTACCAAAGTTACAGTCTCATAAGGCTGTGTGCCAGTTAGTGTAAGTAGTTTTTATCGCTTTGGCGGATTTTGTGYATTTCTACAAAGCCAGTGCCATATTTATCTGTAAGTCAACAACGACTCAGACCTGTCGTTCAGGTCTTAGTATTTCATAGCGTTATTGGTATTTAATAAAATTAATCTTTGTGAAGCACCCTGAAGTACTTAGCTRGAGGGAACTTACAGCTAAAAAGTGCTTTTCCTAATTATTATTCTGTTTATGGAGAGAGCATAAGCCCTAATTCAAGTAGGTAAAAATGGGGGATAGGTTAAGTATATTTATTTTCCACCTTGATGAAATACAGATGGAGAAAAAAAAAGAAACAGAAGCACAAGAAAAGAGCACAGAGGAGCATGTCAGTCACTGCATTTTATGTGAAAWTGAGCAAAAGATCACGACAGGAAGGAAGAAAAATACACTGTCCTTGTGTAGCCAGCATTTCTCCATAAAACTCTGTCCTTATTTGTTACATGCAACAAACTGTGTTTATTTCTCCCAGGCCCATATGTTCTAACTAATGTCTCTTCCCTGTTGCCATGTGTGGTCATTTTGACCCTGTATTGGCTTTTTGACCATATATGGTTGTTTTGTCCATATCTGAGCATCTCCAATTATCATGACCTATACTAATTTCCACTTGTTAGAGCATTATATTTCCAACTGAATATACATTTCTTAATCATGTAAAACACTATACTGTTTTCAACTGTCACTATCGTGAGCATTCTACAAGTTCCCATATAATTCAGTCTAAGTTATTTCATGAAGGGAATTCTTTAAGGAGTGCTACTTACCGAGGTGTTAAACGGTCATAGCATTTCTTGTGTTTGTAAGAGGTTTGAGATATCACTCTTCCCACATAGCTTTTTATTAAAAAGTGCTGCCACTTTTTTTATATTAAAAAGTGCTGCCACTTTGCAGACCTTCCCCTCATCAAGGTTAATGGTTTGTTATCTCTAGATTACTTTTCATATTACAGCTTGAGTTATGAACTCCAGAATCATCTTCTGTGGGCTCTCTCCTCAATTTGTTTTAGGCTCACGGAAAAATACATTTCCGAGTAACCGAGGCAGATTTCACAATAGGAAGAAGTACTACAGAAATGAAAAGAGATAATGCTGGCTTTAGAAACTTGCCAATTTGTTCTATAAGTAGACATACAATTATTTCAGTGGATTGATGTTGTGGAACTCCTGCTGACATGTTCGGTGGCAAAGCCAAATGCCTACATGACTATAATTTACCAGAGTTCACCCTGACTACTTTTTGCCTGCATATATGGCCTTTGGGCTAAAGATGTTTTGGGGAGAGAAAAAATAGCTATATTTCACTATTGCAGAGGTTTAGATACATGTAATAGCTAGAGAATTTATAATATGCAATCTTCTTTGTTGTTTTTTATCAGTATGGAACATCTGCTATTTAAGAGCTAAATCCATAATAAACTCTGCCCTCATATTTTATAAACCTGCCACAGTGTAAGAGAGAAAAGTAGAGATGATATTGAATTTGATCTTGAGAGGTAGTGGACACATTTGCATCCTGCTGAGGACAGCACAAAGCAGAAGGTGTTCAGTGACACCTTCCAGTATTCACAGACTTGAATAATATAGCACATAAATCTTTACTAGCTGGTCCTTCCCACCCTTTACATTTTGGGAGTGTGCATTTCCTACCTAGTGGATGAAAAGACTCCAGGGGCATACTGTAAGTGTGCTAAGAAAGATATTTTTGATTGCAAGCTCTGCGAAGCATTAGAATATGTGTGTTGCCAAAGATATAACTTCACCACTTGAGCTGTAATTTTGGACATAACATGCTGTAACAGTCTTACTGTTCTTTGCTAGGATGAAATTAGTTTACATGATGCCAATGCAAAAGAAATAAAAAAATTCAGACAATAACTCAAGCAAGGATTACTTTCTTTTATTTTCTGTAAATTTCTACATACCTTTGCAGTACTGCAAACAGCTTAATTTATTTCATTTTGTGTGAAACACCTATTATGCTACTTTTGTTCTTAAGGCTGTATATTTTAGAACTGGCAGTATATTTTAGAACTACAAGCTATCATTTACTCATAAATAGGGAAGGGATGGGCCAGAATCTTTAGTATTATCACTGTCATTCAGAAGMTGCTTAAATTATGTTAGATAATGCCAATAAGCAATTAGCCCACATTTTCTCTCCAACTTGTTAGAAAATGTCAATTTTTTATCTATTACTTCATCTATTCCTTAAAATAGAACTAGCAATGAAGACAAGCATCCCTGCGTTGCTAGCAAGCATCTAGCATTCATCTACAATAAGAGGCAAAAAACAGCATTGCATAACCAATATTGATGATGGTATCAAAATTGGCCTGAATTATGATCACCTAAGATATCAAAGCAAACACAAAGCAAACACAAGTGGAGGTCTTCAGCCTCCATTTGTGTTTAGTGAAAAGACTTTCAAAGAGCAAAGCTGGAAAGATGTTTAGGAGCAGCAGCTTCTTGAACACTGGGCCTGTTAAGAGGTCTCAAATTGGGAATGTGATTCCTAATACAGAGTTTTAAAGCATTGAAGCCATTTCCCAATGCRATTTAGAACATGACAGTTCCAAGCTTTCTCCTTAAGTAAAATACACACTGAAATAAATGGAAYTTCCAAGAGTGACGATCTGACAGTGGTACCTTAAAACATCAGCCTAAAAGCATCAATGATCCTTATATGGAACAGACATTGTAAAAAACTAAAAAGCCCTAGGGTTAAAAAGAAAGAACACGGTGCTGCAGCATTTCCATCAGAGTAAATCAGGACAGTAAAAATATCAATTCTTTTATCACTATGCAAAATTTATACTGGTTAAGATGTTAAGCCTTTCATTATCTAAATTAAAAGTATAGTGTTTATTGAATTGAGAGATTAGCTCACTATTCTACACAGTAGTTTTACTTTGATGTCTCAGAATTTGTATTCGTGAAGTTTCAGACTGTTATTAACTACATGTGTATAATATCTGACAAGAAATATATCTTATAGGCCATGAATATCACAGAATGCTTTTAGTTCTGATTTTATCTTTCACTTTGCTGTGGATCCCCACAGAGCTTCTATATTCCTGAGCAATGTGTAAATGTTAGTTCTAGTAGGCTTATCATATAGATGAGTTTGATGTAGTGATCCACAGGATGGGTTTTTTTCTTCCYGTGGATATTGGGAGTACCACTGAGGGTAGACACTGGGAGCAGGACCAAGGGTAGACATGGGGAATAGGGAGTACATCGTACTCCCAATGTCTATCCTTGATGGTACTCCCAAAGTCTACCCTTGGTCCTGCTCCCAATATCTACCCTCAGTGGTACTCCAAACATCAAAGCTCAGTTGTGGTTCTCTTTGACAGGGAACCCTGAAAAAGCAAAAACTTTCTCCAACTAAGAGAGGAATATGATAAATAATACAAAACAAATATAATAAAGAATAAAAACTCCCCCTTTAGGGAAGATCCAGACAGACACTAGACACGAGTGTCCCATCCATTCTGTACCATATTTCCACTCCTTCTGAACATAGATCTCTGCAGTCATTCCTTACAGTCTTGACCTACAAATGATCTTGCTTTGGTCCCACAGTGAGAGAGGAGATGCACCAGAACCTCACAGTCCCCGCTTCAACACATATGCTGACCTTCAAGGATGAGTATTTGAAGAATTAGAGCAAAACAAAAGGATTTAGAAACTCGCCGTCTTCCTGATACGTTTTCCACAGCAAACACTCTGGGACTCCCTTATACCCCATACAATTATCTACTGCCATTTTGATTTCTGTTTTGAACCGCAGTATGGTTTGAAATGAGCTATGTGCTTCATTCAGTTAAATTACATAATCCAACTAAATTTCCATGCTTATTAATGCTTGCTACCAACTACTTGCAATACATTATCTCAGTCAATAGATTATACTGGGGAAAAACGGCTTGCCCTTTTACTATAGTCATCTGGGTATGAAAATTTTTATACGAATAGTTCTGAAAGTTCTGAAGTTAAGTTACCTCTTAATACAATTTAGGAAGAAATTTGCCTACTATAAAACATTCCCACACTGAAAAAAAAAATGAGAAGAGGGAGCCACCCAACAACTGTCTGAAAAAAAGGGGAAAATAAAACAAACATCCAATATAACCAAATTGAAGAGGAAAGTGCCTAGAAGTTAAAAGTCACTCACAAAAGAAGTTGATTCTCAACAGTGGGATGAAAAATACAGCTTGAAAGCTGTTATTACATAAACATGGAACTGCCTTAGAAGTACAGATGTGATTTATCCGTGAACAGTTAAATCCCTGATAAATATTTTGCTTTTAAGGTTACGAATTCCTAGTTACCAGGCATCAATGACAGCCAATTTTGACAGAGAAAAAAAAAACAATACAACTTTGCCAATTCTTTGCAGCTTTATCAGGCTCTCTTTTTAAAATAATCTCTTTTATAATATACTCTCTTTTGATCCGTTTGTTTGCCATACTTTCCTGCTGCACTTCCCTTTTTAGGAAAAGGAAATTGCCTTTCAAACTTCCATACTTGCTTGTAGACAGAAAAAAATGTGATTTAGGTCTGATCCATGTCTTATTTGGACTAGACTATTTTTTGTGTGACTACTCTACCAAGCTGCCCAAAAGCAAGAGGCAGAGATTCTTACTGCTGCATTTTAACTCATAGCTTACTGCAATGCAAACTTTTAGATATAAAACAATTCCAAACTTTTATGTATGAAGAATAGAAGTTTAATTTATCTATAAATCATTTACCTATGCTGCTGTGCATAGAATGTTTTCTGAGTCTATCTAGAGTCTAGAAAAAGTTCAATATTCAGGAATATTCATTTGTCTTCAGTGCTTAGAAAAATATGATGTTCAGCCACCAGAAACTGAGTTTCAGAAGTTCAAATTAGAAATCTTTAAAAGAAAACATTTTCAGATGCACCTGTTTATTGTTTCTACCTGTGCCCTCCCAAACATTGTAAATGTAAAGTATTAGAGATTAGGAAATGTGTGAGCAAGCCAAGCGGAGATGACTACATCTAAATACTTTCAGAAGAGCTCATCAGAAGTGTCATCAGCTGTATTTGCTGCAATGTAACAGTGACAACGTGTGCAATCTCAGAGGCATTTCATGTAATTTACAATATTCTTTCTCATTAAGAAATCAGATTAAACTGCAAAAGGCAGTTGTCATAGCCATAGCTATTTAAATTTAGCAAAAGTTTGAGCTTTGTGAGGTACACTTAAGATTACTTTTTAAGGCTTTGGATCTTTTTCTTTATTTTCTTGTGCAAATGCCAAAACTCTGCAGGGATACAAATTACATTTATTCTATGTTATATGCATAATACAAGTTGTTTTGTGGTCATTCTGACATTTAAATAAAGCAATTTAGAATGGTTTAATCTTCCGCTTTGCAGCACAAGTAATAAAATCTGTTTGGGTCCCAATCACCATCTACTTTAAAAGCATGCTGCAATCAGTGGAGGATTTCAGAAGGATGCTATAATTAATGGCTTCTGCTGGCTACATTTTTAGTCACTGTCATTTGCAGGGAGTTGGGTCTCTTTCCAGCTTTGACATTTTTTTCCTAAATTCTTCTCACAGAAATTCTATTTCTGTATGATTTGCTAAGTATTTTTAACTTGAAAGCCCCATTTTCTTCATGTATGTGAAAACAAGTGTAATGAAACCTGTCTCAAGCAACCACAGAAAACCGCAACAAAAGCCCTTTTGTTAATGGACCTGCACTTCAAAGGAAGACCAAGAATATGCAGTCAACCACTGGGCTAGATTTACTAACCTGTGTCAACTAGTGTAGCTGCACTCCCAGCACTGGAACTGCATTTGTGTAAAAAAAGTCTGTTATATTTAGAAAATCTCAGTGGTAGTTGCCTGAACAACGGCACCAAAGGCAGCAGCCCACATAGCGAGTGCCACAAGTTTCCTTTCAAAATATCTAAGTAACATCTGTCATCCGTCAAAAACAAAGCAACCTCCAAAAAGCACAAGGAACATCTGAAGGAAATAGAACCCAAAATATCACCACCAAAAACCTCTACCTTCCTTCRGACTAGAACAGACTGCCTTTTATTGAAGCACTTTCCTTGCCAACAGAGCTGGGCTTTGTTTGAAACTATTSTCCCCATTTTAAACTAGTTTTCTTCCACATTTTGCTTTTTCAACTTTATGCAATCAAAGGAGATGAGACCTACATGTGGCAAAGGGTCTAGCATGGACTAACTACTTGACTGCACGCTAGGAATTTTAAGAACTCTAATTTCTGGAGTTTCAGCTGGCTGGAATGTTGTCAAGTCCAGGAGTTTAGATTTGTGAAAGGTTTGTGCAAACTTTTTTATTTAAATCTAATCCAAAGATAACATATAAGATTATAGAAATACACTTTCACATCTGACTTAAAACCATTCGCAAACCTAGAAAAAGACAAGAACTATGAAAAAATGGTCTTTACTACCTGCTGATTTTTGCATCTGATTCCCCTTATTATTTTAAAAAGATCAATAATCAGTGCTAGACTAAGACTATAAGAGCTGTTTTAGCAGGGACTTCACTAGGCAATAACTTTGGCTACCACACACAACTGAGCTGTGCTGCATTTATAAAAATGTCAGCAGTGGAGTTTAATTACCAATATGAGAGCAATCCACTACCTAAAAATCAAATTTATAAGTGGAAAAATCTACTTGCTCAGGAACAAAAGTTACAAATCTGCTATGAATGTCCCACAGTGGGATAATGCTACCTGCTGATCAGCTACAAATAATTTTGTGTGCGCAATATACAGAATCATATTTATTAAAGAGGAGTATCTGGAAAAATGCATTATAGCAACAGGGCCACTACATTGCTGGAGAGAAGATTTCTTTCAAAGTCAGTTTTGAAGGGAACCACAGGTGCAGAAGAGACAGGCTCCCTGCCTCTTCTCGRTCCAGCGCTTGGTCTTGGAAGTTCACTAATCTCTTCTTGCTAGCACTTCACTTTCCATGGGCCTGGACAYTCTCATACGTTTTAATACACTGAGAACTAATTCATGCTGTTCAGTAAACGGGAAAATAGCAGTTCAGGTGGATAAACTTGTAAAAAAAATTTTTTTCTTTTCTTGTCTTTTCGTTCTGGATAGACCTCCACGGCCTCACAAGAGAACTTTGCAGTGCCAGTCACAGAGTGTATGCAGAGAACAAAATGTCTTAGTGCAGCTTGCTTCTTCATAACAGTTTACATGAAGAGTTCTGAGAACTATGGTATGATCCATTACTTAAACACTTTCTCAAAGGCATCAAGGCTTAGAGGGTAGTCCTTTCTATCTGCTTCTCATCAATAACAGTTTTAGTGATTGAATTCAGATGCATCTGAGAGCAGTAGAGATCTCAAAAGCAGGACACTTCTGAAGTGAAAACCAATGGATGGGTAGAGAAACAAAGCTCCGTGAGGCTGCATCCTCACTACCACCTGGGATGGCCAAATCTCTTCTGGAGATGGTGCTTGTAGCCAAGGTGCATCATCCTAGATAGAAGTTCAGGGAAAGGAGAGAGCTAAATCCAAAGCAGTGAGGGAGAGGAAGAAGTACAGGTGTTGTGAATGGAAGAGGAGCATTTGTGGTGGAAAGTAGGGCACAAATCCATAGGAAATTGGCTTCAATTGTGCAGCTCCTTAGGGAACAACTCATTTCCCATTAAAACTGGTAAAGGTGAAAAAAAAAAAGAGTAACACTGCAAGACTGTGAGAGCAAACTATGTTCTCTGGCATTTTAACTAGATATCTCTATCACAGAGGCTTTGTATTCAAAGAGCATGCAGTACCTGTTTAAAAGCATCCATAGATTGGCAAGAAGTTTAGTGCAGATATATTTCTTTCCAGGATGTATTTGAGTAAAATTTTACTCCTACTATGCGTTATACAGTGGAGAAATCCATTACTGGCATGCAGGAGTCTGTTCCTGACTAAATTCTTTTCTCTGGGAAAAGAATTGCCAATGCTGTACTCGTTGGCAAGGGCATCTTCACAAATTCCCATCCTAGAGAGACTTTCTCTTTTATACTAAAAAATTATCATTGCTCTTTGGCTTTCTATACCATCCTGCAAAGAGAAATGTGTGCACATAATAGTCACTGAGCAGCAGTGACACTGTGCTGTATAAAGCAGCAGTGACACTACATTGTGTAAACGACACCTCAATTATACTAACAAACATCTCCACTGAGAGAAAGGTTTCATAAAGGAATATGTAAATTACTTTTTATCCATTAGGAGACAAAGGAAGAAAAATGCATGTAATTAACAGAAAGCACAGCAGTAACTAGGTCTTGCCTATAGCTATCTGGTAAAAACAGCAGGAGAGACTGTCTATGAAAAGTCTCCCTGTTAGTGTACCTGCTCTCCTATTTAATGAGCACCCTCCTCATCACCTGGCTCTGTCTTTAAAGAAATTACATCTGTAACACCTAGTACATGCCCTGAAAAAAATCCAATAAGAATAATGGTTGTATCCATGGTTGAATTGAAGGAGCTGAGGCTTTTTAATTACAGATTATTATTTGGCTGTTTTCAGTGGTAGATGAACAGCAGGAAATTATTTTGCCAGTGCAGGGAAAGAGTAACGCCCTTAGTGTGTATGAGGTCTCTGCCTGCAAGGGGGCTACGAAGGCAAATGTGGCTGTGCTGGATTCAAAAATAAGTATGAGCATAAACACTGCTCTGTTTCCACCAGGATCTGACTTCTCCTAAATTTATTTTTGAATCCAAAATTGAAATTATGGAATCTACCTAACATGGTGTTGAAGGTGGAAAAAAAACAGCAAAAAAAAATGAATATACTGTGTATTGGGCTGGAAATGTGTATTTCAAATATCTCCTGGACTCTGGCAGTCTTACATGTACATATTGAAAGGTGCATTCAGGGTAAATACACTTAAAAATCTGACTGTGATATGTTGAAGGCAATTGAGGGCACTTAGCCTGTTCCTTTCAGTTGCTGCACCATCCTTCTGCTCTGATTCTGACATATTTTTAGCTGATAAACATAGTAGAGTTCAACTGAAATGTGTGCAGTGCAGCAAAACTATTTTGCACAATGAACAAAACAGGCCTTCATGCTTACATTTTGTCAGTAGTTTAAAAAATAAAGTATATAGAAAGTGCAGAAGCTAGCTTAATAAACAATAATTCAATGTTCACTCAAACAATATAAAGTATAGTCCTTATGCACACTACTGGCATCATTTTTAATGATRTCAAATGCTAAAACTCTTTAAGGAATGCTGCCTGCTGCAGCTACTGCTGCTACTACCTATAGCTATATAATTTCACAGTAATATATTACAGGAATCACCTTTTGTGCAGGTGATTACTGAAACAGTAATCCTATTGACAGTATATGAAAAGAAAAAATACACATTGTATTGAAGAAGTAAACGAACAGCAAAGTTTCCGCAGCTTCCACAGACTCAAAAATTGACAGCAAGAGAAACAAGGATAAAAGAGACATAAAGATAAACAGTGTTTTCCCAAAGTAACTCTTCTTCAGGTACTGACAGCTTTGATGTTTTCTTCCAAGCACCAGCGTTCTTTATTTACTGTTGCATTTCGTTTTATGGATTTTTCCCACATTGAGTTCAAATAGAGCAAACAGAGGGTTGAGTTACAGCATGTAACATGGTCAGGAAGGGACTTTACAGAATTAGATCAATTCTTGTTTCTTATCCACCTGGATTCATAAAGCACTTGTGCATTGACTCTCTGGTGCCATGATCTTTGTGTTTGGTTGCTAGTACTTCAGTATCCATGATAAGATAAAGGAAGATCTTTTTATGTGAAAAAGAGAAGCCATRGGACTTTGAGAACGCTACTCTCTTCTGCACTTTTTTTTTTTAATCAGCATTTTAAAGAATTTCTGCTCTGCATACATGTAAATAAATTGCACACAAATAAAACTCCATGATAAAATCCTATAGATCTATCATTTCACACCCAGGGAAGTCAATGGGAATATATTTTTCCAGGTAGCCCAGTAACAAGAGAATATTTTTCCAATGAAAGGATGAAGAAATTGGACTCATTCTAGACATGAAATAAGTGCAGTCAGAAGGAAGAGCAACACTGCATAGAATTCTACTGTCCAACTTCTTCAGAGCCTCCAAAGGATTTCTTGGCACAGCTCAATGACATCATTGCCATTGGTTGCATGCATGTATCACTGAGTGACACAGCCATGAACAGTTGACAGGATTGCTGCAGAATTGTCTTTTGTAGAGAACTGATGACCATATCAGCCTGCTATTTTGGTGYAGGAGAGGATAATATATCCCAAATGCTTCTTTACAACTAATTAATGCTTAAATAGTTTTATGATGTTGAATCAGGCTGTTAGGAAATGTCCTTAAAGATTTCTTTATGGGTATATCTCTTATATTCTTAAAATAATTTACTAACTTACATTACTTTCTRTACTTCTCTTAGGAAGCTTAAGTATAAAGCATCTTGAAATAAACTTTAAAAAGATGCATTTTCTCACCTCTTTTGTTACTTCAGGCAAAACTGGATCTGCCTGGATTACTTCCAGTCTGGCTCTCACTATGTATGAAAAAGGAAACAATGGTGTCYGCAATTTAATAAAAGTGATTATCTCTAATGAAAAGCTGTGACCCTTCTGTAATTCATCTAAATGAGATCTACACAGCAAGAAGGAAAATTCCTTCCTTCTCAGCCAAGACATCCTGGGATGAGAGTATCACTGTTCCAAGCGAGATACTGAGATAACCCCAAAAGCCAGACACTGAAGGATTCTGAGCACAATGCACAGCTTGAATTCTGACCTTTAGCCTTACGTAAAACTCTATATACATTCTAGTRGATGTGGGATTAGTTCCTAAATACAGGACAAGTTTGTTTATAATGTGCCTACCATCAAAAATGAGCAAAGCCACTGCAGCAAGGCATATATTCAAGCAGGCMTTTAAGGGGCTGAAAATGATTTAGAGTGCAGAAGTTTGATGTAGAACAAGATTTCCTTTCCACAAGTATAAATTAAAACACTAAGGTGACACGAG
This sequence comes from Nothoprocta perdicaria, assembly GCF_003342845.1. NCBI lineage: Eukaryota > Metazoa > Chordata > Aves > Tinamiformes > Tinamidae > Nothoprocta > Nothoprocta perdicaria. The sequence continues at coordinate 5,570,207 of NW_020455204.1, read as the reverse complement.
TTGCATATGCAAAACAGTGGCATGCAGAAGAATCTATTACTAAAATTTTTACTGCATATGCTAAAAAAYGCAACTGCCTTTTTTTTCAAATAAATAAATAATAAAAAAAGATAGAAAACTCTTTTTGAGTTTGATATATTTTACTGTGCTAAAATTCTGTCATAGCCATCTTTTCTCCRAGTACTGAAAATATCCAGAAAAATGCTAGGACAGCATTAGAGAACATTAAGGCAACCATTAGCAGGTCAAAACTGAGATAGCTTCACTTTGAGCATGGAGAAAGAAATTGAGAAGYCTTTAGTTACTTTAAGATTTCTTCCTTTCTATTTCTCTGAAAACATGTTTTTTCTATTTATTTTTTTCCTCAAAAACATTGAGGAGATGCTTTTTTTTTTTTGCAACATGGATTGTTTGCCATTATGAAGACTTCTCCGAATAACATTATTTTCTCAAAATGAGAAAGTTAAGAAAACTTAAATTCTTGCTCCAAGCCTCATGCTATTTTCACCTCAAGGGCTTGGAAGTTAAAGATGCATTAAGAAGTTTACTTAAAGTTTAATATCTTCATTAAAAATTTACAACCTATGCCCTTGAAAACATACATTAGAGTTTTAACCCAGCACGGAGTTAGACACATGAAAATTCACGGAGTAAGCAGAAAGCCTGGTCATCTTAGGGGAAAGCCTGATGTTAATGTGCAAAAGCTCAAAAGGAAATTCTCCTTTAAAACAACACCAAAAGAATCCCAATAAGCATGATTATTCGTGTCAGTTAATGACGACTGACATTTTTAGAAATAAGCATGGTAAAACTTCACACAAACAAAGGAAATAAGATGAATCCTTCAGCATTTTCCACTTGCCTGACTGTAATCATCCAACTTACAAGTTCCATTTCATTTTCACATCAGTGCCCTGTTCTAAACAATAAAGCTATTTCTTATAAAGTGGGAAGTGATTTTACAAATATGGTTTAAATGGAACTAGGTAAACTTCAGGTACAATAATATTTGCTCAAAGTGTTATTAACCCTAATCTGAAGTCTGATGAACAATAACATTTTTTGTATCACTTGTCTTTCACAGTGAGGTGGGAAAATAATCATGAAGACACATACGAACTTGTACCAAATAAATAAAAATAATACTGGATCTCTTTTTAAATAAAAATCAAAAATTGAAAAAAAAACCCTGAAACTGTCCCACTACACATTACTATTAATTCATCTTTTTTTTCCTGACAATTACCAAAAGCCAAAGAATTCAGCCCTTCCACTGGCTCAGAGGTTTTGGATTAAGAAATGACACTAACAGCAGCAGGGAAAAGAGGAAATCTGCTTAGCCTGAAGCTTGTTCGGGTCACAGGAGGCAAACAAGGGCACGGCTGCTTGCAGTGTGAGGAAATAGAAGTCTCTGACCTAACCCAAAGCCTCAGTCCTGCTACCCTTTATGGGATGTTTATGCCAGATGTACAAGGTGAATATTCCAGCAGAAGACCCACTGCTCCAGATGGGTTGGAGTAGGAGTGAGGTTGCTCCTCATCTCTGGGAATACTATGTGCATCAGTCTGATTGTTCTTTCCCCCTTTCATTTTCTTGTTCTCATCTCACATGTTCTGTCTCAATGAAGTTGCACAGGAGCAATACCTGGTGCTGCAGAGCKGCATTCAGCTCCTGCAGGTAAATAAAGACTTCTCCGTAACGCTTCCTGCCTTTACATAGCAGACCTCACACATTGAGTCTGCATGCATAGAAGTKGTACCCGACACAAAAGGTACGCTTCAAAAATCATATCACATTCAGTGAATCAGCATTTATAGTGATAAAATGCCTTTTCAGAGTGTTTACTAAATCCTAAATAGCTTTTTTTTGCAGACATTTTTGTAATAAAACCTTATGTTTGCTACTGAAGAGTGTCAGGTGTGCCTAAATACTGTGCGGTTTGGGCATAATTAAGCCCCCTAATGCTACCCTGCTGCTCCTTGCCTTCAGCAGCTGCTTGTTTTCCTTCTATAATAGAACCACACACGCTGACGACTCCAGGAGCATCTTAGAAAAACCGCTCTTTGACAGTGCGGCAAAACCTCTTATAACTGTAGATCTCATCACTGAATTTCTATTTGAAAAATATGAAAATGTTAAATCCCAGCTCTGGGAGAAGTGCAATGACACAGGAATAGTTAAAATACCAAATACATCCAACACCTTTGATGGAACAAGCAACATTTTTCCTGAAYACCCACATACAAGACCTCATTCAAGTGTTCTTATGAAGAGATAACCTGTTCTCACAGAAAAATCTCAACATCAGCCCTTCTCAATACCAAATCACCACCTAAATCACAGGGKTTTGGATCTTCCAGTTTTCACTTGAGAGCCTGATGCTCTGGGTCCCGACAGTTAAGGCTGACTGTGATCCTCACCTTAGTCTCAACATACCTGTTATTTTTTTTTGGAATTCTTTATTTCTTTTGTCTTTTTAAAATACATGCTGCCTCACGTTTCCCAGACTTGCAGGTTCAAATCTTCCTTGTAGGACTAAYGTTATGTCATCAGGAAAAGAATCAGTGATGTTAAAATGACATGCGGCATATTGCTGTAAATAGGAAAAAGAAACTGAAATAACATGCACAACTAGCAAGGAGTGACAGCACAAAATGTTTCTGTGTATAAACAGAACAAGTGGCTTCTGCACAGCATTACAATACTGACTCTCCTCAAATAAGTGTTTAGAAGTTTATTAGGCAGGGAAACAAGGGATATATCAAAAGCAAAGGAAAAAAGGATGTCATTATGAACAGAATTGTTTACTTGATTAAAAAAGGAGGCCACTTTTCTGAAGGTGTGGGATGTAGTTGAATTTATGTTTATACCGCATAATGGAGCTGTTGTTTTCTCATGTAGTTTGTACATCTGTTTTCTGCTGGGCATCTGCACTCACATCTTGAAGCAGACAGCAAGATGACACAAAGAAATGTGCTATTATTTCTTGATTGTAGATATTCTCACAAAAATGGGACAGAGTTGGAAGAAATACATATTTTTTTTACAGACTAAAATGTTACCAAGGACCACTTTCTTCCTCATTTATAGTTTATCATTGCTTCCTGGCAGCACTCTGCTACAAGGGGTGTCAATAAATGAAAGCCAAGGAGAACAGAGATGGCTAGCAGAAACTTCCTTTGGTTTCACACCCAGCAGCAGAACTTCCTACTGAACAACAGGGCAAAGAGCAAAAGAGACATTCATCAGAAATACTCTTCCTTAGAAAATAAACATCACTGCCCTAAAGCTCCAAAAGATACCAGGGCACAGTATGAGCCCACATGTTCCACATGTTCCAGTCTTGAACATGTTACCTCGTCTGCCTTGACTGGAACTGCTGCCAAAATATTGCAGCTAGGCTCTCCCTCAAGACATGAAACTGGAGTTGTGGGTACTAGCCTACATCTTTACATAAAGACTGAGTCATCACTAAGGTAAAAAACAGTGAGACCTGCAACATAACCCAAGCTCAATTGTAATGTAACAGGCACTAGACAGCTCTGTCTGGCTTAGTCCAATCCTCACCGTAACATCCTGCTGAAGAGCTACAGCAGGACAGGACCCTATTGTCTTTTCCTTCCATTTCTTACAGTCTTTATATAAGAATGAGGAAATGCAAAAGGATTTGGTATAAAACAAATTTTTTCCTCTTTTTTTTTTTGGCCAGAAAATTAAAGGGAAAAAATACACAAACARCTTTGGTCCAAATAAAAATATCACTGTTTATCAAACCACAAAAATATTCAAAATTCCTTACATAGTCTCAAGCTTTCTGGCTCAATAACCTCTTAAGTAGGAGGTCTCTGGACAGATCACAAAATCYGAAGCCAGATCCTCTGACATTAGCAAAAGTACCACAGCTTAATTTGAATCGCTGACTTATATTACTTCAGACCATGTGAGGATCTGGCCTCTAACATAATTATTTTGCAGCACCTTTATGTTTTAAATCCCTGTTGATTTTAATTTGCTTCCTGTTGGCTCATGGGCACAAAGCTTTTTAATAAGAGAAGGAATTTGAAAGAGATTTTTTTCCTCTAAGCTCAGACAGCTTTAACAGTTCGAGCTAAAGGGGAGTTCCAAGGCATGGGCTATTCTCAATATTTTTATGTGCTCAGCTTTATTATCAGGACTCTGTAGTGGATCATGTTTCCTACAGGTATTCTGATGCCTTATCTCAAGTCTGCCCAGGATTGACTGAATTTTCAGTCTCTTCTCAGCAAACACAGTGGGGAAAAAAAAGCTCAAAGCAAAGCTCCAATCTGATAGAGTCTCTCAACAGAGCTCTGTTTGAAAATACATAAAGAGAGAAAGGAGGGTACAACTGTCAGCTGAGGGAGAGCAGTACTGGTTCTCTGGTCTATTATATAATACATAGTGCACAGAGAGTCAACCTCAGCGCCAACCTCGGCTTTCATCCAGATACCCTAAACTTCCCTTCTATCCAGGCATMAAAACATCTCAGCTGACTGCAGGGGACATTTAGTGTCTGATTAATCAGCGTGTTCCGGGGATATAAATGAAACCCAGAGTGTTGCTTTCATTGCAGACAGTAGCTTAGTGAGATTTTCCTCAGTGCGAGACTATAACTTCTCACGTGTTCAGGAGGCCAAACAAATTATCCTGTAATCCAGTGGGAAAKGATCAAAGCTGAGCCTTTCTGCCTTATTGCATTTGCTCGCAGAAGCCAGGGAGGATATACTGGAGCTAAGATTGTGTGATCATTTGTGCTGTACAAACTTCAAACCAGTTTTGGAGCAGGAATAATCACAGCAGAACCAAGCTAACCTGGATGTGGATTTATTTTTCAAAGTATAGGCCTGCTCCTCCAGGAGTAGAGCACTGGAGCACCAGGAACAGTCCTGAAACCCCCTTCCAGCCCTTTCATTCAGGTTTTCAAGTGGTCAAACTGCTTAAGAAAAGTCTGCTAATTCATGTGTAGTACAAACTTCCAGTCAAAATTCGGTTCACAAAAGTGTTAGAGTCATTCGTGTCATAAGGCAGATCCCTACTATTCAGGGTTTCAATGCCCACTCAGTAGTATCTGCTTTGCCAAGTGATATTCAGTGGAAATTTGTGCTCATAGTTTGGGCTCTACAGCAGAGTAGTTACAGAAGCCAGAGGTAATCATCCAAAACAACACCTCACCACATTCTACCGCACGAGATGTTTTCCTAAATAGCAATACAGCCCAGCACATACTGTATTAACTCTGCCATCATCTGCAACAGCCACTTCCCCCACATTTCACTTGGAAATATAACATGGAAAAAGATACCTCCTTCTGAATTCATACCACTAGAAAAACAACCATCCAAGCAACAAGTGAAGCTTATGTATTACTGAAGCAATACTGTAGCTTTCTATATGCAATCTTTCACCCCTTCACTATAACAAGCCCTTCCTAGGAACTGCCATAACTTCAGGTACCAGTCCTCTTTTAATAACTTTATTAAATCTGGATGGACCCAGCAGGTTTCGGACACATAGCTAAAATTTGCCTAGTAGGACAATAMATGATTATTTAAATACAAAAAAATCCCTTGCTTTAGGACACAAAGATTGGCCATGGAAAAAGMTGCATTTCCACTAACATATATAAATCCCAGATAATAATTTAGGTGTTACCTATAGTAAGACGGGTACTATGTTAATGAGGTTCAAGGTTTAAGTTTAAGGCCTGTATTTTTCCTCGCTGCATTTGCTCTTGCTTTTCTATCTCCATGGAACAATCACTCCTCTGGTCTGAAGCACCCAATATATAACTAGATCTCCAGTCAACGTTTTCAGTTACAAACAAAGGAAATCTGCTTTTGTCTGCTCTAATCGCGCACGTTGTAAGTGAAGTGTAATATAATATGATAAATTACTCTAGTGCAACAGCAAATTCCTAATACAATAAATCTTTAATGCAATATCAGAAACACAGTCTTGCCATTAGAGAGGCARGACTAAAATCTTCCTGCTTGTTCTAAACAAAAATGAGAAAACAACTTATTCTGGGAATGCCAAACACTGAGCTAAAGGGGGAAAATGAGCTACTTAAATATACATAAAAAAGATAATAACAATAACAGAAGAGTGACCCTGAGAATGAAACAAGTAGCTTTAATACAAACTGCTAGTGTTTAATTATAGAGAAAGACTATAGCAATATTCCAAGGAGCCTTAAGTAAATAAAACACACGGGGAAACAATACAAATAAAATTGGAATGTCAGAAGTGCCAAGGTAGATTGGTTACTGRTATATCTGGGAGGTAGTGTGTCAGTGTGGTGCCATGATAACAGAGAAATAAAAATAATATGTGACATTTATACAGTATCCTTAATTGACAGGCCAAGGTACTTTTCCACATGAAACACAGTTTGCTGCAAAACCCTGAGACGCCTTTTCAGCACTAATGTAAAAGTATCCCAATAGAACTGATCTGATTTAAGTTCAGAACCATTAGAAAAAATAGGCAAGCCATTATCATGGGAAATAAGTGGAATCATCTCCAGACAACTTCAAATAAAAATTAAAAATACACTCGGGAAAAACGCTTCTAGAAGTCAGTCAGTAGTGGCAACATCCCAGGTTGGAGGTAATCAAAGCAAAAACTTAATGGATGTTTATGTGGCTATGCACATAATACTGTAATGTACTAATTTCATACAACAGCTTTCACACTCCAGGTATCTCCTAAGGAATAGATGCAGCATCTTTAATCCCCATAAAACAAACACAAGGCACAGGAAGGCCACAGCGTAACGAAGAGTACAAAASAAGTTGAAACCATACAACATAACCAGCCCACTATCATTTAACTATTATAAAAAAAATGCCTAAAAGCAGGATTTTACACTCTGGGTTCAACACAACCTGCATACTGATACTGTGTGCATTTTTGTACTCTTTTATACACTTTTATATATAGAATTTTTGATTTCTCTTTAGAAAGGGTTTTAATAAAATAATCACAACGCTGTATTTGGCAGCATGCTTCTTATTATGGATCTGCGATGGCCAGAGGCAAGGCTGAAATGAACCAAGGATTTTATTTGCCAAATGCAAAACTACTTCCAGTGACACACATTACACCTGTGCAAGCTGCAATTCCACAAAGTCAAGCTTGTTTTCAGCAACACTGCCCTCCTATTAATACAGCTAGTCCAGTAGAATTTTGTAACATAAATTTTGTAAAAATATGTAAAGGTAGTTAAAAGTCTCCAGGTAATACAGACATTTCAGAGTCTCAAAAGTTACAGATAAAGAGGTAAAATCTGATTCTTCAAACTTAATTCTTTAGGTGGGAAAACTTCCTAATATATGCCATTTTTTTTAAGACCTAATGTACCTAAGCACACAATGAGTTAACTGTGTTAGAAAGGAGAGGACCCTTGGAGTGCTTCAGGATTCCAGTAAATCCAGCATTCCAGGCAGGATGGATGAGTCTTTCCTTTAGCCTACTTTATATACATCTTTTTTCTACAGAACTCACTGTGCACTTGGACAAAAGAACTCTGATAAATTCAGTGGTGGTAAAAGGCAAATGACAAAGGCCACAAGAACAAAAAGCACATTTCAACGAAACAAGCAAGAAAGAAGTATTAATTAACATCTTTTAAAGTGGTCTGCTAAGAGTTTTTTTTTGTAGAAATACCATTCACTGCTAAGATTACACAAGCCTTGGGGATTCACAGYAATTTTGATGAACAGAACATATTACAGATATCAAATAGTGAGATTMTATGAATCTCAGTAAACTAGACTTAACAGTACAATTTCTACAAGTTATCCATTAATACCTTTTTTCTGGTGTTCTGAAAAACAGAAACATAAGAGCAAACTCTCAGCACAGCAATCAGCAYGAAACCCCACTAAGGCATGAACAGGACTCAATTCTGCTCATGTATTTCGCTTGAGGGACGTATTTTGCTTAATTGAGAGCTATACATCGTGCATGGCTTACAAGCCTACAGCACTCCAATAAAGAAAAGCTACCATCTATCTCAGAAAGAATAGTTCTGAATTTTCACATCTTCCCAAGTTTCAAAGCATTTTGTTTAAGGCAGAGTAGAACACAAAGATTACAATACCAAACCAGACTAAGACATCCCTGGTCAAGGCTTCATTTTATACTTGCCTCTAAACAGATTCACTCTGTGTCAGTACATTCAAAGTCTCTCTTACTTGAGATTTACCCATTAGAGAGTCAAGACTCACTAATATAAGAGCRACAGCTGCTAATTCTTAACCATTGCTGAGGTGTCAGGTGCAACAGAACCACATTGATAGTATTTTATCAGATGCTTCAGGTTTGYTTCATTTCCTTTGGATTTGAAAAGTACAGAAATTGCTATTCTGCCAGCACTAACACATTATCATATGAATATTATCATCCAGCACAACATACAGGGCCAAGCTACTATGCAAGCACCTCCCTGATGCTGTCTGTGTGTCTGATATTTAGCTAAAAACTCAAAGCAACCCAGTAAAACAAACATATACATATTTTCACTAACCCAAATATTGCACAGGCTGCTTTGCATTCAGCCTACAGACATGAGATATCTAACGGGGCAGTTGTTTCCAAATCCCTCCATTTTCAATGGATAGAGGGATGACCAGAGGGCAGCTTATCCCACTGATAGTCCAAACTGGTCTGTGCACAATATCATCTGTTTTAAGTAGAAGCGTCACAGAGCCAGCAATATTGAAATGTATTTTTGCATAATAGTTACCCTCTTTTCATTTAAAAATTTCATTGAAAAATATGTGTTCCACTAGGTTCATTCATTTTACACCAATATATTAATAACGCTTCCACCTGGTTTTTTTTTTTTTTTGGAAGCCAAACCCACTGGATAGTTCCCTGAGCACCTCCAGCTGGATTTTGCCAGGAACACTAGGTGTCACTGCGTTCTGCCTTTTGCTGCGCTAGTCTCCTCAATTTGCTAAAAACTGCCCTTGCTGCCACCAKTTCACACCCACTTCCCAATCAGTGCTTGAATTTTAGCAAGAGAGATCCTTCAGAACCCCTCAATACACATCTAAGCTATTTCTATCCATCAAAATGAACAACGTTACTGACTTCAACAACACATTCATTTTTATAATTATGTTTGCCTGCCTAGGGATGCAGCTTTCCTCGCCTTGGAGGAAGAGAAAAAGATTGTACCGCTTATTGTTCAATATTACAACAGCAACAGCACAAAAAACCYTAGCTCTAAGTAAAGAATCAAGGCAGTCCTTATTTTACCGCTGAACAAGTAATGCTATTTGAACACAAGATTGTAAAATTATAAATCTACAATTTTGCTTGCTTGCTTGCAACTTTACCATCCAGTTTCTGCCTAAAAGCTTACACAATCCTTCCTGTCCTTTGCTGTTATTAAAATAGTCAGAACAAGAGGTCATAAGCAAAAAGGTAACAAATATATAACATATTTACTTACAGAYACAAATGCAGGGTGTGAGGGTTTGCTCAGAAGAACTTTTAAACCAAGGAGCTACCTGCCCAGCTATGAAGCAAGCAGAGTGGAAGGAGAAGCAGGTGCTGAATTCCAGCCTATTATCCTATTTACTTGACCACACACAAATTTAAGAAAACAGAACATTTATAGGTGTATGATATTACTCTTTTTTGAGATGTWTTCTAAGTGAACTCTTTGCTTGTGTGCTTGTCTATTTACCTTAGCATGATGTTAAAATGCTTTGATACATATGTATGTATTTGTATGCCTTAGAGAGCGTAAAATAATTACTAACAGAGCTCACCTGTAATGGGTAATTTATGGGCAACTCGTGGACATGCAGCACTAGGTTCTCCCTTTGATTTCTCCCYTTGTGTTTTTACAAAGAACAGTTTCCAGTCAAATTAGCTGTTAGTCCTGACATTCAAAAGCGACCTCCCCTGGGAAGGGCGGCAMATTCTCACTGAATGCCACAAAAGTCAGGATGTCCCTGGAGCAGCTGCAGCTGTGAGAACTCTTTCCAGGCGCTTGAAATTTTAATTGAATTACTGGAAACCAGCATAAGTGACTACATATTGGTTACTCGATAGCAGAATTTCTAGATTCAAAGAGACCAGAGAGAAGACAAAAACAACGATGAAACAAAAATTCCCCCAAATGAAATTCTGTCTGACATTCTGTAAGTAAACCTGCCAGAGCRCAGGACTGCAAAACAGATGGGCTGGATGTTTGTGCCATCCCACTGCTGGCTGATCCTAGGGAGGTCATTTCCCCTCTATTGCTRTTTATCTGCCTACCTTCTTGCTCATTCTAACTATAAAATTATATCTGGAAGGACTTAACTGTACCTTCAGTAAATATTACATTTTAAAGCACTACCTGTATGTAAGGGCAATTTTTGTCTTGGAGCAAATATTTGTTGTGTCTGCTGTAGTTACTACATATTGCTTAGAATGTGTACTGACAAGGAATGGCAATGCCAAACTTGTGGAAATTTTGAAAATATCCTGCCTTCTGCATAGGAATGAAGGAACTGTAGGGATCCTGTAGGGATGAAGTGCTGGCAACCAGTATTCCCATTAACAGATTTACCAATTTTCTCTCCTCAGTAAGAATATCTTTTGTCAATTCTCTCTCTTGTATAAATTATTCCTAATTAATTAAAATGAAATTCTTAATATGTGTGAGTTCATTAACTCCTTTAATGAGAAAGAACATTTTGGACCTCATTATTAGACTGTCATCAGTATCTGTTAGACAGGTAAATTAATAAAGTGATTATATTCAAATAAGTCAGGCATTTGCATTTTATTTTTAACATTACATGCCTCCTTCGCTTGCTCTGTGAACTGGGGAAATTTTGCTGGTCATGCAAAGAAAGACTCTGGGGAACGTTATGCTGAGATTTCAAAATAAAAATGACATTCCACTCTCCACAGAACTTACAGAAGACCTGTTACAGAATTGGCCATGGGTAATCTTTGGTAAAAAGTTGGTCAGAATACAAAACCCCTTTTGAAAGTGTTTACAGAATTGGAATATCTCAGTGCTTCACTTTAGAAATATTATTATCCACACGTTATCAACTATGCTCCAGCATTCCTGACAGACCTCCAAATTAGTTGTCTTTTCAGCTACTGCATCCCAAGCTGTCAGTCAACCCAACTGTTGCACATAGACATTGGAAGTCCTGAGTGACAGGATAAACTGCAATCCTTTGGGAGCTGGCTTCAGCTACAGTTCTCAGGGGCTTCCTAGTTTCTTGCTATGGAAGCAGAAGCTGAGGTTTAATAGCAGTGTTGACTCCCAGGTCCTGTAGTCCATGGAGTCCRTGCTTTCTGAACAGGTCACACAGTTGAGCTGCCCCAGAGCTGCCTATCTGAAAGCTGAGGAAACCAAGCCAAACAGCAGGATGTGAAATACTAACCTTGCCATATTTGTCAAAAAATCATCACAATAGATGTTCTCACAAAACATTTCAGTTTCAACAAATCGTCATTTTCCACCCAGCTCTCACAGCAAACTGCGCTGCTTGTCACTTCTCTGGCTTTTACTAGCTGAAGTGAATTGGTAGTTACACTTTTCCTGGGGATTTCTAACCCTTTTCCTTAGCAGTTCACATGAAATCTCTAACACTGTWAACATTTGCTTGCAAGGCTTCAATTATGATCACTTGCAGTCTGTTTTTAAGGATGCTCCTCGGTTGCCACACTCCTCCTGACAATCTGCTGTCAACGAAACATAATACTTCATCTTTATGGGTATTTTCTTAGAAAGCTGCACATTACTGTAAAAGAAATCAAACAGCAATCCAATGGCAAGCTGTAATTTGTTATTTCTGTGTCCCCCAACTAAAGACTGCTATCATTACAGGTAGTGTCTTGATAAACAGCCAGGCAACAATTAACAAAGAATTAAGTGTTATTTTATTAACATTAACAAGGCTTAAGTCGTATTTACTCCTAAGATGCGTTGGCAACAGAGCACTTCMTTTTATGGAGCTAGGAAAAGATAGGAAGTCTGGAAGAATAGCTGTTGTGGATTGAATATCTATTTTGGCTCGGAGAAATTACAGGTAAACACAGTCTATAAAGCTACACAAAGTTTGCAAGGAATTAAGGTTTTGTTAAAGCTGTGGCCTTCAATTGTCACTCTGTGTCTGCAGGGCCTGGGGCTTTCAGCTCTATGTTCAACCAGCCAAGGGAGTTTGGCTTCGTGCTGAGAAGCCAAATATGAGGCATGCCCATGTAGGTCTGCTGCTAACTGCAGTCTTCTCAAAGTGGGAACAGGAAATAAGCACCATGGGCCCATGCCTTGGGACTGCAGAAGCTCTGTTCTCAATCCAGAAAAGCTTAAAGGCACAAGTGGCAGTCTGCAACAGAACTAAATATTCCACCCCTTAATGCTAAGTTGGCCCTGAAGTGTTCTGCTGGATTGATTTCAGTGCATTGCATGCCCGGGTGCTTTAAATGTATTTTGGGGCCAGAAAAACTGTGGTCTAGGAGATATTGAAGCCTCAAGTAGCGATTCAAGGAAGCAAGTTCAGCACAAGCATCTCGTAAAAACGTTCCCATTAATGTTAAGTGGAAAAATAGAGAAAAAGGAAGAGAAAAGGGAAAGAATAGAGGTAGAGAGGATGGATACTTTATCCTTGAAAGACTCAAAATAAAGTAGGACGCAGCAAATCAGAATTTGATTCTGCATATTCTGCATACCAGAAATGCTCTGAAAAATATCCATTGGCTAAAAGCAGTAAATAAGGTGGAACCCTAGCTCCAAACCATGGAAAAATCATAAGCRCTTTGCAATGACCTCAACTCTCTCAAAATGATCCTCCAGCCTCACAGTATCCCTGAAACACTTTCCTGGGACAATAATTCCRTCGAGACACAGAGAAGAGATGCAAAACCACACTTCGAAATGAAAGGGGCACCACTTTGAAAATCATAGTTCAGCCAAGTGAAAAAAAATGCTGTAAGTTAAAAAATTAATGTAAAAATTGTCTTTAATCCCATGATCTAGAGCAGATTGCTCATAACAGGTGTCTGTTTTACACACATCCCYGCAAACCGAAGTGTCAGAAGCAGAATTTTTACTCTCAAACATTTATCAGTAGATAAAATAAGAATCTATTTTCTCTACAGTCCTTGCACTGAAGGACAAAATCTTGACTTTTCTTCTATTTCTCGTATTTTCTACATCATTAAATTCACAAAAATCAATATCCTGAAAAAAAAAAAAAAAAGATACACCTGCCCATTTCTTGCACAAACTGAATTATTTTTTAAAATTCCCTAATCTTTAAAGCCAAACAAGATACACTGTTGCTTTTTAGAAGGCTTTTAGAATCACTGTAGCCACATGGAAAGAAACTAAATGATTGAGACGCGTTGCCCAATAGACAAATACAAAGGAGGAAAGGGGAAGAATTTTCCCAATTTAATTAAGAAACGGGTTTACGTCTCAGGCACTGGCTCGAACTAGACAAATGGAGCTGATGAGGAATTTAAAGCACTGCTTATTCAAGTAAAATTGCCTCACTTGCAAAGCTCAGATATTTAGAAAGAGAAATTTTGCTAGAAAATAGGGGAACACCTCTACAGCTGTTCCAACATTTATGTCACATTTTTTTTCTGTCTTTGAGGCTTTAGTGTAGTCATTCCATTGACTGCTAATGTGACTCAGATAATTTCCAAATATCCRCAATGCAATCACAAAATTGCATTCTAAAATAGAATATGTGTGTTCTTTGCACTAAAGCAAGCCTCATCGGTTCATTGACAGATCCACTTATCAGCTGTAAAAAAGAACTGGTTTTGTGCTGGCCTAGCTATTTCTCCTCTCACTGACAGCTGCTATGTAAATCTTTAATTCAATTATACACTGGAAACTGAACTAATTTTGTACGAACAAAATTACATTTCAGTTACTCTCTGCAGAAAACACCAATAGGAAGTAGAAGAGTGAAGCTCCCACATGCAGAAATGATGTATGTTAATTGGTACTATTAAGCAAATCAAAAAAAAAAATCTCCTGAAAAGCATTGCAAAAATACCTGGAAAGACAGACAGTATCTTCTATACCAGCCTTCTGGGAAAGACAAAGTCTATTGGTATTTAATAGCAAACCATGATTTTACAAATTACTGTAATTTAAAGTGAGAAGTCATTTGGGTTTTGTACACTGAATTAACTACCTTTTTATTGAAAATCTGTTAAAGTCTAATGATATATTCTTCTTTAATTATCAGATGATTAATATCAAGAATAAGCTGCAGTTCTCCAACCTTGCAAAACTATGGCATCAGAAACCATTTCTGATTTAAAGTTATCTTACATCTCACAAAGTTTTTAATGGGTGGCTTTATTTTACTGCTGCACTTTCACAATTTAAAATGCTATTTCTTGTTTCACCTCTCGTATACCATATATTCTTATCTTCCTATATGGAAGAGTTGGCTTTATATAAGAGCTCTAATAAATTTTACATAGTATTAGCTACCAAGTAGCACTGATGTATGTTAACTGGATTTTGTTTCCTTGTATTAAATTCCGTAAGATAACTGAACTTTAGACATCTACAGACACATGAATTCAGGAGATAGGAGACCTTGAAATTTTTAATACAAATGCCTTCTAATTTTATTTTATTTTAGCGAAGCTGTCTAGAAAAGGAGGAGGAATTATCTACCCGTTCTTTAGTTTTTGGGTCCTTTGCAGGAGAGCACATAAACATGTGCTTAAAAGACTAAAATAAATAGAATTCTCCCAAATCCTCATCAGTCTAGTATGTGAGTAACTTATATTTACTACTGCAGCTGTGACAGAGCAGAATGGTAAGTACTACTACTGCTTTTCTTTCATGAAGTAAGTACAAGGGTCCAGAAATATTGACCACGGTGTTCTTAGGAAAGCACCTTCCARTAAGTGCAGTGGTGTTAACTAAACTATTCTTCAAAACTATCTCATTTGTTCAAGGAAACATGCAAATATYGTGACAAGACAAGATGCATCTTCACGTGTGCATCCTCAGGAGCCTCAAGCTAGTGCCTTTATCTCTAGGCCAAGCTTTTTCCATGATAAATATCCACAGAATGTAAGTATGTATTTGCTGAACGGAGAATCAACTACTGAATCAAATCTAAATCCAGATTCCTGGAGAACTAGGTCAACTACTTAATTTTCATTATTTTGTAGTACATAGTGGCAACAACGCTGATATACAAAATAAAATGTTCCTAAGGCAAACAGATAGTTGGCACTGCACAATGAGTAACTGTTGGGTTATTTTCTTTTTTTGGCCTTATTGCCATCCCCTGGTGTTACAGCAATTACACAATATCACAACATGTCACGTCGTAAAGCTCCGAAAGAAGAAGTTATGAGGTCAATGCAAAGAACATAAACCATGACAGGCTTAAGGATGCTAGGGAGACACTTCAAAAGCAAGTGCTATGCGAGTGTTCACAAGACATCTGCAGCTTTCAGAAGCAAAACCTGGACATTCACTTTCACAAAGCTGGCATTGCCAGGAGGCAATTAACTGGCATTAATGTAATTTGCATATGCTGACCTTCCATAATTATGGAACCGTACCTGCTGAAACAAACTTCAATTATTTCAAAGAGAATTTATTTACTGAATAGTAAACCTATTTCTAGTGCAGAAAACTTCAGGGATTTCTGAACATACTTTGCRCAGGAAATTATTCAAAAATAGATGATTTTCAAAGACAACTACCAATTCAGTTTTGACAGCTTGCAAATGTTACCATAATGCATCTGATTAAACAAGGACTGGTGCAAACAGGGGATTTAAGCAGGTGCACCTGCTGGATGCAATCCCCTGGTCTGGTAACTGTCAGTTTTCAAAAAAATTTTAGAACACAAGTTTTCAGTTCCTGTGTGCTACACTAGAAATAAAGGACACGGTGCAAAGTCCTTTGAAAGTCACTTGTTCAATAATTTACTTCTTSAGAAGAGAATTTGCAGGTCTATATATCCAAAATCTTGCAAAACAAATGCTTGCATTTCTGTTTATTCAATATGATTGAGGTGATTCAGTTCTGGAAGCATTTTTAATAGATTTTTTCTTCACAAAAATGCTGGTTGTGCCTTCATACTGCAACTGGAAACTCGCAAAAAGAAACTATAGATTTACTTTCATGGGAAATTTCACAGCAAATAAAAACTTCAGATCATAAAGTGTGTTTTATGTTTGCCTTTATTTGGTGAGTCGATTTGCTGAAACAACTCACAGATCCATAGTCTTTTTACGCTTTCCTTCAGAGTCTTTCCTTATGAGAGTTAGATTATTTTGTGTAGAAGTCATCAATGTAGGAGACAGCTAATATTTATTAACTTTTATACAGGTCTCAAATAAAACCAAATTTTGGTCGACAGAACAGCAGCGCAAATCAAGGCATGGTAACAAATCCCACTAACGTTTAAGAGGGATCCAAAACAATTATCTCTAAAATAGTGTAGAGAGACTATAAATATGCATTTCAGCAGCCAGGAGATTTAACACTAAATGAAAGGAAGAAGCTTTCTGGAGTGTGAACTCTATTACAGAAATGCAAAGTGAAGAGTTAAATAACTGTGAGGAGAACACAGAGATTACTTTGTATAACAGGAAACAGTCAACAATTATATATCTGCATTATAAGCCATTAACTGGGTCACAGTCTTGTAGGCTCAGAGAGATGTTAATGGAACAGCTGCTAAATAACAGGATGGCTGAAAAAATGTGTATTTTGCCATTTGTTATGCTCATGTCTCCATGTGCATCTGTCTCTTCAGATCAACCTTACCCAAAGACCACCAAAGCTCACAGTTATCTTCTCAATGACTTCTGTAGCCTTTGGTGCAAGCCCTAAACAAATTCAAATCAAGACTAGTAACCTCTGGAGAGACATTGCAAAATCCTGTCAAAATAGATTTAATTAGGCTTAACAACCTGATTTTGTCCTTAATGTGTTAGATAAGTTGTGCTATTAGAGTTCACTGTGGGGGCTTAATATTGTGATTTCAAATGTAGGTTTCTCCCCTGCTTAATGCAATGTCATAATCCTTTACAAAGATCAYTGACGTGGCTATATGTCAAAGATATAATTGTTATAGACCATTAGACAGGAACTTTTCTAATCCTAGATTTGGCTTAAGTAAATAGACTCAGACAGATACTTCAGCAATGAGATCTTGACATCAATTTTTGTGTAAAAATGTTCTATATTTATTTTCACTTTCTTTAAAATGCATCTGATTGAGTGTTATTATTCAGTATGGAAGGGGTAAAAGAAAGAGCCCTTTACATGTCTTGTGGAYTATTAAATATCAAGAAACAAGGTTGTACAGACACCGCCACTGACATTATCAGTATCTTTGCCCTGCAATGTTTTAACTTGACATCTCCTGTCCAATTTCWGTATTTTAACTCCATATTCTGGCATTAAATCTTCTGTCCAATTTCAATATTTTAACTCCCTATTTTAACCTGASAGCATTTTTTCCTACACCTAGCACTGCATTACCACCTACTGGTGTTCTATATTTGCTATTATGTCCTCTGATAGAAGAGGTAATGTAGTGCAAGAATAGGCAATACCATGTAAACAACATGGTCACTGTCATCCAGATGTTACATCCTCTAGAAAATACTGCTTGCTAAATGAGATGTGCATCATCCATTAATACTGCGCATACTTTTTTCCCCAACTAGACAAGTATTCTGACAACCATGAGCAATGTACAAGGATCCTACTTTCTTGCTTGCAGAAGTCTTCTACAGGGAGTCATAATGTAGGGGTATCTGCTGTACAAGGAAATGCAAGACAAGACAAGTGAGAAAATATTGTTGATTGTCTTCTGTGTACAAGCAAGTGGATGAAAAATGTAGTGGCAAAGGAAAAGACACCGTATAAATGAAAATCAGGACAGCATCGAGGACATCATTAGTATCCATATATTATTCTTYCATAGTGAAAATAAGATCTTGTTAAATGCTACTACACAAACTGTCCCCTAAATCATCAAGCTTCAGCTTGCATGCCTTGTATTTGGGGTCCCCTAGCCACCACTAAACCAGCCAGCTGTCATAACTTGCATTGCCTGAAGGCCTAGCCTATTTTGTCCCTTTCTTCTTCCTGACTTTTTCCAATTCTTAAGCTACACAAACTGGCAATTCTGTGCAAATACAGACTATACTTTCACCAGCAACACACTTCTCCCTTTCACCAGGAAAGTTCATGGCTAAAGATGGCCACTTTTCCTTCATTTTTTCTCTTCAGACTAAGCAATCATGGCCAGTATTACAGATGGTTCTGCATTTCCTTTTGTGCAAATCTAAGTTCTGTCGAGTTTTCCATATTCAGATTTATAGCATAAATTGTAACATCAAGAAAAAAAAAAGGTTAAGGTTTCCTTTTTTTTTTTTTTTTTTTAAATGCAGTTAAGGCCTCAAGTAATTCCTAGCCAAGTAATTCCGAGTTCAAGTTCGGCTTCAGATTCTCCTAGTAATACACAAGCACATAACAATTCCTAGGAGGTTTTGCTGAACAAATCAGCAGATCATTTCAAGGTTTCCTACTTCTAATCAGACTTTCCTKACAGTATTTTGTAAACATGTCATTTTTTTCTTTGTTGCTAAAACAGAACCATTCAGCATCTACTGAAGTCCTGTGTGTGTGTGTGTGCACGTTTGCTTTTTTATCTGAAAACTCCAACATTCTCCTCTGAGATTACATATACACTTTGGCTAAACAGAGTACTTCTGTGAGCAATTATACATATAGTCAGAAATGTTAATACGCCTAAAATATATTATTCATATACTCCACAACTAATGTTCGTGTTAGTGGAGTTTGTTTTAGTTTATAATACCTCCTGCCCTTTGCAGGTTGTACACAGACAAGGACATAAAAGCACCCCTAAAAATGCTCTCACTGAGCCCCATACATCAGTGGCATTCTACAGATGTTATTCAAAGCAGAACAACTTCTATTTTAATAAAGAGAATATTATCAGCAAAAGCATACTTTTAAAATGTTGTTAAAATTGCTAGTTAGCAATTGAAGCTGTGCTAAATTACACAAAAGGATTAAAATACAATTTTCTATTCAATTCTATTAGATATCATTGGAGAAGAAGCCTGTAGGGTTTCTGTTGTTTTAGGAACTTCTAGTAGATCATGTTGTCCAAATGGTGAAGGGTCAACTCCCAATTGCTGACTCCTCTCTTTTATTTCATCATCTTCCTCCCAGAAATTAGAAAAAATTCTCTGCCAAAATACACTTGTTGTTGCTTTAGAAGACACGGCCATGCTAACATATACTCACTATACTAAATTTTTCAGTTAGTAAAACAGCTAGTGAACTTCTTTCTTCCACATTTCACAGAATACAACTGCATCTTTCAGATTAAAAAGCCACTAGCATTAATACCATGCAGTGAAATGGTATATTGTAACTGATCCAAATGCCTACACGCAAATCAGGACTCCTTGAAAGACACAAAAAGTTAATGCTTTTAAAAAACTATCAGCATTAGGAAATGCTTAGATAATGAGAGAGATTTATACAACTGGATTAGGATTTTAAACATTTCTAGAGAGATCATTTGCTTTCTACGTTGAAATCCTATTAGGAAGGAAATTAACTGAAAAGTGATAAAAAGCTAAATCTGAAAAGCAAACTAAGGCAAAGCATGCAGATCAGCATGAAGTTAACAGAAATGGCTGTGTAGTTTGACAAAGGGGTTATTTTTCTTCTGACGCAGTATGCTGCAATAGTTCAGCAAAAAGAGCAGARAGTGCTGGAGTTAGAGCAAAGAACAACCACAAGTGCTCTCCCTCAGGAAAGGAAAACATCCCTTTTCAACAGCACAAAATAGTGAGAAGTTATTGTTTGAGTCAGGATACAAGTTATATTTATAAAGGTAAATTTTCTCACTGGAGTAAATATCCTGAATGGACAGCAGCACATTTCCAAGCTAAATGCATACTGAGAACAACTGCTTGCAGTTTAATAGGACATGCTTAACAATTTCCAACAGGACTAATTGCAGTGAGAAAGAGAAGATAGCAGGATGAGGAGAAATGCTTRTCTCCTGCCTGAGAGCGAACAGCAAGTCTGCTATCTCACACCTGAAAGGGTGGGGGRAAATATAACCAGTAGAACATACAGGCTTACACAAGCATATGAGATCGTAATGTACTACAATGTTAATAACTCGGTTGAGTCTATGGGCTTTTGTGTTCAGTATAATCCCCTGGTTAATGTTTTTGCAGGACAGAAGTTATACCGTCTCTCCTGCCATCTGTCTTTAGCTAATGTTGTGCTCACAAATGCTTTTAACCCATCAGTGTCTGAATTCAGTCAATGATGTTTCATTACATTTCCCAAACAGTGGTCTRTATCTAAAACAGAGTTGTATGACAAAGGGGAAAACTAAAATTAAAATTAAAATTAAAATTAATTGATTAAAAGATAMAGTTTCCTAATGCTAGAGCTGCAGACTATTGTCCTTTTCCCCATCCTTCATTGTGACAGACTGTTGAAGATGCCTATAGAGAAAAAGCAAAGCTTTATGTCACAGCTCATAGTACTTGCCATACTGTTCTTTTGTCAGGGAATGTAGAGTCACTAAAGGCTAGAGCACCATTGCACTCAGTCCCTATTGGTCTCTCAAGAGCCTATTCTAGCATTTTTCGTCCTGCAAGTTAAACTGACGGGAGATTTCTGAAGATAAGAGAAGCACAAGAACTCTTCTGACAAGTTCTGTATTGGTATAAAGGATTACTCCTTGCTGAGTCTCTGCTTCTCCAATTTACGTGTTTCAGTTGTTCAGACAAATGAATCTTTTCAGAATTTTACTTTAGAATTGAACACAATAGCTTTTTATCAGTGTGTGTGGTACTTAACTTGGATTATATCATGGTTTTATAGTAGTTTTAATTGTTTAGAATGCTTGGTGAAGATGCTAATTATAATTAGACATCTTTTCTTGGGCAACGACTGCATATAACTGTGTGCACACAATGTTCACACAGTCCCCATTTCAAACAGGAGCTCTTTTATAAAAGCAACATGCAAATTTTCTGTCTTATCACCATATTATCACAGAGTAAGCAATTATCAACACTGTCTATTGTATAAAGCCAACTAGTATAAAGACATATAAAGACAAGTGCAGAAAAAAACAGGGCTAATTTTAACAAGATATGGAAGCCTTGTATTAAGTCATGACTTTTTATAACATGAACCAATGATTAAGTAAAAAGGGTTTGTCCTAGATGCTTCTGGGTGAAAGAAAAAGGCAAAACATTACAGCACTTCAGTAGGTTCCAAGTTCTTGGATATTCTTTAAACCAGACTTTGTAATATTAGTTTATGAACATGGCAACTCTCGCTTTGATTGCCTTAAATATAATAAAAAGTATAATTAGCATTTACAGATTTTCAGTAATTCTCGTTTCAGTGTAATTAGATGCGGTGATTAGAATCTTTTCTATTGTATTGCAGTTCTTCAATGCGAAAGAACAATGATATAAGTTATTTACATAATTCTCTTCAGTTAAAAGAGGAGCACAACTTAACACAAGAGTTGCCATTGCAGAGCTTCAACGTAGCTTCTGCCAAACACACTGCAGTGCTGTGCCATGWATATATAAATGGCCTGTGTCACTTCACTGTTTGTAGACTTTTTTTTTCTATTAAACAGACAACCTTTTCAAACAACTTGCTTGTGGGTGCCTTCAATTCAAAAACTATTCCTCATGGAAAGATCCCCTTGATATCCCAAAGACCAATTCTTCAGATATTAGCTACTTCTGGACTGCCTGCCTCACCTATCAAATTTTAAACACAGATAGGACAGGGCAGACTAGTGTTTCAATTTCTTGTGTTGAGAAATGGATTTCTGCATCTTAACATTATTAATGTGTCATTATCAGTATAAGTTAGTAAGAATTCTCCTATGCACATCACTAAAAATTGTTAAAGTGTTTTCATTTATCAACATTTATGAACATCTAAATTTCAATTTCCTGGACCATTAATCCAAATTTTCTTAATAAGTTACAGCAAAAAAGTTACCAGGAAGAAGAGTAATTTATGGAATGATTTTTGCTTACTAACTTTTTTGGAACAGAAATAATATCAGCWCATGAATTATATGCCAGTAAAGTAATATACTTGATTGAGCTTCTAGACACATACTAGGTGAAAACAATTCCAGTTTAAAGAAATACAGATGAGTTCTTCACTCTTTCACTCTTGCTAAATGTAGTTAAATGACAATGATCAAGATCTAACTTAAATTTTGATCTATGTGCTCTATATGGTCTGTCCTGGAACTACACGGCAAGAAAGCATACACTGTTTCTCACAGATGTTTCTTTCTATTCTCTTGATAATAACTGTGCTAATTTGTTCAGAATTGTTCTCCATCTGACTCATTTAAGATTGCAAGTTAGCTTTTGATATTTTAAGCATATGCTGAGACCTACAACGGGACCTAAGCTGCCCTTTCAATCTGTAGTTACAGAACTGAAATATCAAGAAGAAATTTGCCTGAATTTCTGCTGCAGAAAATATATATAAAAAGTATATTTAAAAGACAAAAAAAAAAAAAAAAAAAAAGAAAATCTGGAATTCTCTGGTAGCCACTTCCAAAATGTTTTTGCCTTTATTAATTAATAGCAGCTGATGATTCTAATAACTTCTACATCATTTCTCCATTTTTTTAAATTTATGTTGTAGGACTAACTGATGAAAAATAATAAGACAAATAAGTGAAATGCTGTACTTAGCAAACTGTCACCCTCCATTTGTGGTTCAGGAAGGTCACAATGAATATATTCAGTTAAAGTAATTCATGATAAATCTCTACTCTCTTTCATCATTTGTTAAGCTCATTACTCAKGGTGTAACTCTTTTCCAACTTGATTTGAGAAAAGTTCCTCTATTTTACATTATTCAGGAAATTTCATAAAAGGCTCACTATTCAAACCCACTCCTCAGTCATTATTTGTTCCATTTTTAATAACAATATTTTATTCCCTGAGCAATATAACACTTTTATTAACATCTATTGCTATTGTGCAGATTTCCAATTTCTCAGGTATTTCAAAGCATTCACTAATTTCTGTGCAATGGCCTTTTCAGTGCATGAGTGACTCAAAGCAGGTGGTTATAAATTATTGGTATTTACACAGTTAATGATAAATCACATTTAGTTTTAGACTGATCACATCAGTGAGTAAGTCAATATGACATTAAGTGTTAATATCATCATTTTGAAGACTGAACAGTAATCTAATTAGAATAATTGGTCAAGTCACAAGACTAAATGGCATAAAGTGGAGAGGTAAAGTGGTGGCAAGCGAAGTGGCGTGGACTGACATGATATAAAGAGATGAAAAGTGCTGAGCAGCGTCGCATGGGAGTGAAATCATGTAAAGTGAAGTGGAGTAAAATGGAGTGACATGGAGCAAAATGGGCTTCCTCCCCACTACTTCCACCTCCTTCGTCCTCCCTGGGGCATCTCTTCTTGCCCAGCTCTGGAGACAGCCTGAAGCCAGGCCCGATGCTGCCCCCATGGCCCAGTTCAATCTCCATGAGGCCTGTGTGTTTTAACATGGCTTTCCCTGGTGAGGGGCACAGCGGCAGCACCAGGGCCTGCCTGGGGCTCTGGGTGGTGCAGGTTCCCCAAGGACCAGTGCTCAGGCAGGGCTGTGGAGACCTTGGGCTTCATCCCTGCAGGCAGGCTGTGCTGGTGGGAGGCCTCACTGCCTTTGGAAAAGTGCAAGGCCTGCATGGGCAGGCACTCGGCCTCATGGCAGACATCTTGGGGAAAGGAGCAATGGGACAAGCCGCAGCTCTTGGAGCGSAAGGCCCGATCCTGCACCCTCCTCCTCCTGCACCTTGGAATCCTTCTTCTTCTGCCCTGCATCCTTCTTCCTCACTGCTACTTCCATTTCCTCTCTCCTTCTCCCTCCTGCATCCTTYTTCCTCCCACCAGCATCCATCCCCATCTTTCTCTTCCCCTCCAGTCTCCCTCCTGGTGCATCTGAGGAGAACAARATCCATGGATGGATCCTGTCCCCTTGGTTTGATCCTACCCTAGGCCTTTTACTGTGTCCCCCTCAAAGCTGTATCCTGGTAAGAGGCCAGATCCTGACCCACTGAAACACTAGTTCGGAGAACACTGTGCCTGGCTTCAGAAGTAATGGTTGAACCATAGTTCAACCATTCAGCAAGAAGTATCCCTTCCATAATATTCTGCCTATATTTTTTCAAACATATTTATAAAAGCCTAAACTCATATTGTAAATCAAGAAAGGACAGCATTTCAGTTGAAGTTACAGTTGGAGTGCTTTCACCGTTAGGCTCTGTAAGATGAGAGTGAAAAATTACCATTTTCTGTGCTTGACTAAACAAACTTTACTGTCATTTCCAGAAAGAAAACCAATTCCAACTCTAGGATCCAGCTTTTCAAAGGAGCCAAACAGCTGGAGACTGGAAAAGGAAGAAAAACAACAACAAYAACAAACCATTTAGCAACAAAGCAAAACCTCTTTCCATCCCTTCTGTCACTTTTGCTCCACACATCTTCTCCTCTTAGGAATATTTAATTCATATTAATTTTTAAACGATTGTCCCCAAATCAGACTAGCCTTGGACAAATAAGCCAAATAAAGAGCTTAAATCAAACATCAAGTGAAAGCCAGACAGGTCATTGTATTCCCCTTCTGTGTTACACTCTTGGAAAACTTACTGCATAAATTAATGAGCTTGTCAATTAAGTTTAGAGCTTCAGTAAACCATCTATATTAAATATGGCTTGAATATGAGGGAAGACTGCCAGATCAAATGAAGGAGATTTATGTGGGATCCTTACAGCTGATTAATAATCTGCTGACTTTTGGGTGGAAAATATGACAGGTTCTTCATTATCCTTTGTTTAGAGTTCCACCCAGAAACCTCCTGGAAAGGAAACATCCTGTTCTAATAATTTATGAGACTAAGCATCACATTAATCTTAATGCCACAAACTAATGAATCAAATTGCTAAAACATCTTTTTTTCTAATTAATGCTTTGTATTACATTGTACCTTAGCTCATCAAAAATCCTAGTTCATGATTATTATTTTTGAAACACACTTCTACTTGTGTAACTCTTTATCCATTAACATGAGTACTTAACTYTGTCTCATCCATTCTGGCAATACTGAAAATAAATACTTAGAATTTTTACCCCATCTATGTATCTCTGGACCTGATTCATCAACTGGTCCTGCATATGTTTAAATTTGAACACGTAAGTGGGTTCACTGAAGTAAACCAGATAATGAACATATATAAACTTAAGTGAACAAATAACTTTCTGAATAGGGCAAGTTCTTAACAAAGAAAGAATATCATGTGTGCAAAATTAATTCACAAGAGTTAAGGCTGACATTTTCAAGCAGGTACAAAGGACTAAAGGGTCAAAAATTGTGTTGTAGTCTGTATATTCCAGCATAATATCTTTTTAATTTGACAGTATTTCCATGCACAAATTAATTCATGACAAAAGTGGGCATTRGGTTTTTAATTAAGAGAAGACCGATCTGCAGAAGAACTAGCTTGATTTACATCACATAGGACTTCTCACCTACCATCTGTAGGCAAAGCAAATTAATAYAGCCCGCAGCAGGAGCTTCTTCAATAAGGATCAACAAATTCCTCACTGATGGAATGTTTTAAACTGTCTCTCACAAGAGCTTTAAGTTAGCGTCCTACTGTATAAGCCCTTTTGGCTTATACGGTGAGTTATTTATAAAAGTTTTGAATAATTTTTGCCATAATCAYGTACATTCCCAAAGATGACTACCTGTCAGGATTTGGGACTGCAAATTCGCATCTTCTTTTAAGTAGATCATTATTCCTTTCTGGGAGAAATTAATAAGACCTGTTGTCTCTCCTAGCTCTTATTCATTCTGCCAGTTCATCCACAGGTATTCTAAAAGAAATTGGCAGCAACTACCCCAACGTGGCACACAACCAGCTCTGCAATAGCTTGTGCTTTCTATACAGCTCTTCTGATAGTTGAGAGTGATGCTCATTAACCTGTGTTGCTCACTGCACATAGTGCTTCAGGCACTTAGACCAAAGTGTTTCCTGTTCAATAATTTCTAAGCTACTATAAATCTTCCCTATTTACCCTGACTATAAAAGATCTCTAGGGAAATTTTGTCCTGTTTATTTAAAGCATTGATAGAAGTTTCTGAATTATTTATAATTCCTGCAAATAGTTAACCCCCTGAAAAAGAAAACTCATTAGAATAGTCTCTATATGTCCATACCTAGGTCAGCAGCTGTATTGAAAACAGAGCATCATGATTTTTTTCCCCTCAAGGAAAGCAATAAGAGCTGCAGGAGCAAGGTGCCCTTTAATTCCATGCTGCACATTCACATCTAGGTGAACTGAATTTTTGTTGACTGTGAGCATTAATCCTGTACTGGTTTAATTTACTGGAAGATCACAAGATGCCTTCCTGCACACAAAGCAGAAGAACAGAAGTTTTTTGGTTTTTTTTTTTTCTTTTGCTTTCCTTTGTTAAAGAAACATCTGGAAAATGGATCAAAAGTGCTAAAAATCACCTTTTTTTCTGGCTAACATAAAATGCTAATTATCAATGCAGAATAATACTACATAACTATGTGCTGAAACATACAGAGCAAAGGAAAAATGAGGAGGATAAGTGAGGTTCTGAGGCTTTAATTTAATTCTATTATAAAAGAAGACTCCCCGCTCCACGTCCTACCTCCCTCCTCACTAGACAAAACAAAAACCAACAACAACAAACAGCAGAAAACCTCCCCAAAGTCCACCTATAGTGGACTGCTTTAGTATAACGGGATGGCTGCTGGTTTCAGAAGCTCCCACTCGGAGTGTTGGGAGTATGGTCTTGGAAGTTGGAATAGTGCTGCCTGCTGCATGACAGCACAGCAGATCTGAGCAGCATTTTTTTTTTCCTTCACACATCTTCATAAAACCTTCCAATTTCTGCTTCTATATCATAATAATAATAAAAAATTTGAGCTTTTGAATTTTCCTAATATCTGTATTTAACGTAATATTACAAGATGTCCTCTTACTTCAAAGTGCTAGCATACCCTCCCTTGTGCATTTGAGAGCTTTCAACAAAGTATCTATTAATAACTAAAAAATGCACTAAAAATTGCCATTTTCTTCATTGACAGAAATAATTCTTTTTACACTGGTAAAGTTACAAAAAAAAAGGGGTTAGGGAGCTTCATTTTTCTGCCACTTTAAGCTGTTACCAGTTARTGGCCTGTCTCCATAGATCAAAATATGGGTTCAGCATGCAAAATGATCAAAATCCCCTCAGGTCATTAAAGAAAACATAGGAAAATTCTGACTTTAAGAGAGAAAAACATTAAAAGGTCCGTTTTAAATGAGTGAAATTGCTGACACGAGATCTGAGGGACTGAAAGACTGGCAACAGTGCCATTCCAGGAGATTCTTACCCCAGTTTGCTTCACCACTTCCAAATAGTCTGAATTTTATGAAGAATATTTTATGACATTATTTCTGCCATCTCTAACAACCAACTTCCTTCACTCTCCAACTTAATCTATGAAGTAAAATTTCTACCAAAAAAGAAAAAATAGACTCTCCCAGCATATACCAAAAGCAATTTGACTGGTTGGTCTGGTTTCATCATCAGAGCAGATGCATGCTGTTGGCAGTCTTTCTCTAGATCTACTTTACAGAATTATTTTAAAAGCAGATTTAAGTTTCAGTATTCTCACAAGGATAAGCTGTTTAAAATCTTTATTTGGCTGGTGGAAAWCAACAAATGCTTTCTTTTACATTATTTAGCTGAAAAATATAGAACTCAAAGATTTATATATTTTGGGGGGAGGAAGGGGGAAGGCTGAATTGCAGACTGCCATAGCATTCTGGCAAATAWAAAATATTGGATGAGAGACATGATTCCAGGAATCTCATCCATTTAAAAGTCTTTGATGAATCAGCTATAGTTGAGCACTGCTGAACAGTTCCACAGTCCTACAATAACACTGTGTCTTCATGCCTCTCCTAGAGCAAGTTCACCTCAGAGGTTTAAGCACGAGAGAAAAGAACCAAAATTACAAAAGTAATTTTCTGATTTTTATTTAACATGTCCTCATCWATACTGCTCATTAGCGCTACCAGAATAAAATGGGGGTGGGCAAAATGATTTGAAGGTCTATGACTTTTGCAGTTGGCACATTTGAGTTTTAAGATCAAATTATCTCCTATTGTTCCACTTTCATCCTTACTTGAAAATCCTCGGGCAATGACACAGGAGGGGTTTTAGCTTTATAAATACAGTCAGAGAACTAAAGAACCTCTCTCACCATTCTCCTTTTCAGCAGCTATCAGAATTAGTTCTGCAAAATCTTTCTATCGGAGGACAGGCTGGAAGAGTAGAGGGAGTGGCAGTAGGTCATCTTTCCACCTGACTCCATCAGAAGAGTTACAAAGGATAATGTCGTGAAAAGAAAATAAGATGGAGGTTACCTCTACTCATGCTACAGCCATTAACAGTCACAACATAGGAAATTTCTAATGGTAATATAAAATTGCATCACTAGGGGCAAATGAAATGGTAATTTTGTCTCATCAATTTTTATGTCGTTTGCAAGCACTAAATGTTCAGAATCAGCTGGGACTCACTACAGCCAATGGCTTATTTTCAACAGATTTTYGATCCAGGTCTTTAAAGTTTCCTGCAACTTTCACATTCAAAAGACAGCACCACATTTTGCAGACAGCGCAATGCATCTCAAAGTGCTTTAAGATCCATACATCTTTGCACTCACAAGATGTATCTCTGCRTACTTAGAATTCTTTCTTTCGCATGCATAGCACGTAGGACATCCCCAAATTCTTTAGGTTTTCCTTTAGTGTGGGACTAGCAAACATTTTCRAGCACTAACTGTCCCTCTGCTCTTCCTCCCACTGCCTGCACTCAGAAGCAACTACCAAACACCATCTGATCATGTACCAGGAGATATAGCATGTATTGCAATTATGAGATCAACATAAACATACAGAGATGGAAAGTAGGGTCTTCCCTGATTAGCCTGTGACCACCTCTTGTGCTAACAGGGYTGAGAAACATTAGCACGCAGCATAGCAAAGGTGAGAATCCCGCCGGATAGACTTGGAAACATATTACTAAAATCAGTAAAACCAGTCRGATGGTGGTCCTTTGCTTATTGAAATATTTTGGACCAAAAAAAATAGAAATATTTTTATATTTCCACTTTAAAAAATGGTCATACAAACCTCCACAAGGTTACAGACAGSAAAACATAGTAGCGAATATTTATGAGAATATTTGCTACATTTAATGTTTATTTGGTATAAGAGTAGATTTATACTTACAATTTCACTTCTCTGATGGACTAGTTCAACTCTAATTTAACTCTCAAATTCTAAGTGATCACCAGGAAATCTCTTGGCACTCCTTAAGTGTACCTCTACTAAGCAGAACATTTGCTGACTTTGTCCCCAGTAAGCAACAGACRTTACTATTCACACATATTACGCTAGAGCAGGTCCCTGGCAGATGTCCTAGTAAAATAGCCATCCCAATTCATTACATTTCCCATTAAAGGAATAAATAATATATTCACTATAGAAATTGAATCAAAATATTGGAAGATTAATAAGTCTTCTCACCTCATTCATGGTAAGAGACGTTATTATTAACGCTCTACAATATATTGCAAGTTTTTTTTGTTAGCAACACATCAGTGTCACATTTGAGTTATGATTTTCCACAATGACAACCTTCATACTTGCAAAAGCAAYCACAGCTTCAATAAACTAGAAGGATACAACAAGGTTTGTATCAACAGCATACAGGATTGATACAACAACAGGATGAAAGGAATATACTATAAGCATTGCTTTTCTTTCCAACCTGCTTCTCCACCATTGGCAGAATATTTTGAATTTTCTATTTGTATTTCAACATCATTGAATGTGAGGGCAGACAACATTCTTCTAACAGGAAAACAGTGGTCTTCAATTTGTTTAAAGACAGACCTCCATTATACTATATATCTACTTTAATCAAATATATGGGTGATAATACAGTGGATTAAAGAGCCTCTACATGTTGTTGCTAATCACATTAGCGGACACACATTTATTGGACACACTCGTGTGACTGAAACTTCAGCAGTCTAATCTTGAGAAGTGCCATGGCTCCCGGTTCCTCTGGAACCCTAAGAACTGTCACCTTTTAATAGAAAGGTCTAGAAGATCTTGGCAGGAGGAGTACTTTGCCCTTTTTTTATGTGGAGGTGCATATTTTCAGCAGTGATCGATAGCAAAACTTCCCATAGGAAAACAGTGATTTTGGACTACTTTCCACTATTATCAATGAAACTTAGATAGCATTATTTTCTTTAACAAATGTCATAGGATTGGGCACTTGGAAGCAATAATCAGAGTATAAACATTTACAAGAGACCATGTTTGATCTTTCCATTAGGATTAATTTTAACCAGTGTAACAGAGTCATAAAGAAGCTCCAGGGAGAAAATCTTCACTATAATTAGTTGTGGCATTAGACTAATAAAGTAATGCATATTTCCATTAACAAAGCTAAGTGCAAACAAAATTGATTTTGAGTTTTATTTGATGTAAACACAGCTTATTATCTTAATTGATCCTTCTCCACAGCTTTGTTTTCTGGAATACATTTATCTCAGAAAAAGCAACTTATCAGCACATAAGCAGCGTTTTTATTTTTTGTAGCCTCAAAATGATGCAGCAAATAAAGTTAGATCCAAGAAAGTATTTATAACTAGGTCCCTGTTAGCAGTTTCTTTTTCAGCTCTAGTATTGACTACAAAACAGATAAATTTGTAGCAAAGGGTCATAATGCTGTGATCCATACCCAACGTATGGATAGATGCTTAGCACCAGCAGGTTAGCCTCAGGCAAGCTGTACCTCACATGACTATGTCATCCCATACTCCAAGTAGACTCATACAATCACTTACAACTCTCTGTTCAGAATTTACTCCTGAATTTGCTAWAAAACACTCAAAAAAGACATTTTACTTTTTCATCACTATTTTGCTATCTTTCGTCTTGTTTCTTTTTTTCTTTCCCTCCCTCTCAACCTTACATATTGAGAAAGAATTGCCCAGGACATGGTCACCTAACTCCATAAAGTCTTTCAAATCACCTGGTGTTTCAGACACTTYAGAAGAACATGGCAATCCCACAACTGATAATTAGGCTGTGACATATCTTTTTAATGGAAGAGTCCGGTTTTTTCAGCCTAATATAATTTGCTTTTTGTTCTTCCATATGACAATCCAAATAGATTTTTTAGTTAACTATATAGATAAGTAATTTCCTTTCAAATCCAATATGATTACTGACTCAATCCTTTTATATTTAATTTGGTAAAGTGCAAATGAGCAGAAAAATGCTTAAAAGCTAAACATAATGTTCAAAATAAGTATGACTTAAGCCTATACTTAAGCACTTTCTTTCAGCACTTTGCTGCTCCACTCTGAATTTCCTCTCTTTTGATTAGTCCTGTAGCAGGGTAACAGATTCCAGGGAAAAGCTTACAATTTTCAATGTTATTTCTATTTTCTCCTTCAGAGGGACTGAGGGGGCTAAAGAAAAACCTCCACAGAAGTAGATAGGTCTTCCCTTGGCAGCAAACCTATGCTGCAGTGATAGTAAAATGATCCTTTTCTAAAAACAATACTTTATAAAGACTTAATGCTAAAAAAAAAAAAAAAAATAAAAAGACAAGATAACACTATACCTTCACACAACAATCTGTTTTGATTTTCTTTGAAATACCGACTGAAAACACAGGGTGCTGGTACGTGCAGAATACATCCTTACAGGAACAGCTTTTCCCTTCCTATAACTTTCAGAAATGGGCATGAAAGCAGAAAATCATACCGGATCTCTTTTGCAATATTTGAACCTGACTGCAAAACTTCCTTTGCTCATGTTGTCCCGAGGGCTCCTTTTCTGCTGTGACATAAATGGTATAAATTTCTCCTGCTACTCTGCCAAGGATTTAAGCAGAGCAAGTTCAGTAGAATAGAAAGGCACAACGAGACAAGTGCTGCTGGGATTATGGACTGGAAGAGCTCACGGGCAGCAGAAGATATTAAAAATAAAGTAGACAATAAAAATAAAAAAGCTAATGCTATCTGAAAATTACAACCAAATTTAAAGAAAACTAATTAAGTGGCATTAGGAGATGATATGTATAATTGCCTGAAATTATACAAATAAACCAATTWAAAACACTGGGATTAAAACAGTGATATTAAACTTATTTAATACAAAAAGTCTAAATACAAAAGAGCTGAACTGAGTTGTAGGATCAAATATGAGAACTGAGGGTTTGTTCATTCATTAAAAGTAGTTTATTCTGTAACTGCTTTCTTAAATATAGCTTGAGCTTTAGACCTGCTTTGAGCAAGAGGTTGAATTTAAGTACGATTACCTAAAGTATGATTAGCTAAAGTTAGATTTAAATGATGGTATTTAGGCATGTTATGTACATGTGCATGTGCCAAAGAGAAAACTGGAGGRAAAAAAAAAAGAGAAAATACAAAGAAGTAGGCATGTAAGGCAACATAGCACAGAAAAAATAGATTAAATATGCTCTTTATGTTGAGTGATATTTAATGATATCTACAGCTAAATTCACTAATTTAGAATAAAATTGGTTTCTAGTAATTTGCCTTGAAATCACCCAGTGCTTGCTCAGCACAGTAATGATGGTCCAGTTTTAGAAACTGCAAGAGTAGCAATTTCATCATTAAGCTGAATGATAAATAAATTGCCTCCATTTTCTCTGCTCAACCTTCCTTGAATTGTACAGATTTTCTCCTCATTTTAAAGAGTGTAGTTTAACAAATAAGTGTTTTTTCATTCTTTTAAACGTGCTGCTCTTTCAAGATCTTAAGGCTAGTCTAAGAAAGCTGCATGTATTCTGCTGGATAGCAGAGGATCCTTTTGCAGGAAGAGTTTTATCCACCAAGGATGACTTCATCCTTTTTTAAAGCAGTGCAGAAATGAATAAAGTTATGATCATATGAGTGTTTGCGCTTGCAGTAATACTGTTTTAAATGTTACCTGCTCTCTTTTGAGATGATGAGGCTGTTCACTTTTCATTCACTGCAGTAAAAAGTACATTTCCTTGCAGACAGCTAGAGAGGTTCCCTAATATCCATTGTATTTACTTTTTAGCACTAGTTTTTTGGCATACTTATTAGCAAAGGAAAGTCAAATTATCTAATCTTAGAGATCAATCTTGAAATTGCTTTGTTTTAAGAKCATTTATTTTAATATACACAGTAAAAGAACTGGGTGGTCTTAAAAGGGGAAATTTCTCTATCAATTTTATCAAAGCATCTCTGAATCCTTTACTTCATTACCATTTCAGATGTAAATAGAGATAAAAATCTAAAATGTACAATTCCTAAGCTCTTGCGCTCACTCAAAATCAGACGATGTAATTAAGTATTGTAAAACTGATTTAGCATTGTTGTATAACAAGAAGATCTAAACAAAAAATAAAAAGAAAATCATCATAAAAGTTCTGTACAGGGCGAATCATTTCCCAAATACTAGTAGCAATTGTCATTTTAATACCTTTCTACCCAAAGACTGCAGAACATCTTGGAAGTTTTGTTTTGACATACATATTGAAAAAAAATATATATAATTTTCCCAAAGTTATCAACGAAATGCTGAAAACCAAAACTTGCTTTATAAGAGTGTGGATAAAATAGGTCCAAAAGTAGAACGTCACTTACAATGAAAGTGGAAAATAGACAGATATAAGATATTTATAATATCCTCAGCTATGGCTCTTCTACCAGCTCTGCCTCTATCTAGAAACTTTGGTCTATACATAGATCTAAACAGATTTTCCTTGCTATTTTCTTGACAGAGGTCAAGACTGATCTGTTTTTCATCCACTTCATTTACTTACATAGCACCTTCACTGTGATAAATACAACAGAAAGTTTCAAGATAATCAATGAAGAAATGTTCTGTTCAATAAAACAAGCTTTCAGGGTTGTTAAATTGATTTGTTCAAAACAAGTGTCATCAGTCTAGGTATTCCTAAGGGCAAACAAAACCCATCAGCTAAGAAGTGATACATATATATTATATATAYTAAACAACAACAACAAYAAAAATAGATATGTGCAGTTCTCTTGAAGCCAGTTACAAGCAGGTCTATCAGGCTACCACCAGGCTTGTTTCCCTTCCAGGAATCACTACACTTTAAGATCAAACCAACATACCACGTTTCAGAGAAGTGTCAYTGAGCATCAACTTCAGCTCATTTTGAATGAAATAGGCACTAGAAACAAGGGTCATCATTTGCAGTGAAGTGACACTTGGCAGCTTCCTCTGGACACAGAAGTTGTAAAATTGATACCGTACATATTAAAGAAAGCCTAGACATTAGCAGAGAGAAGGCAGGGAATGGAAGGCAGTCGCTCATTTTATAGCCGGAAAACAATCACTAGAGTATTAAATGATTTGTCTAAGGTCATGCTTGAGACTGTGGCAAAATTAATAGCAAAATTCCAACTCRGATTTCTAGGCTAGTTATTAAGTAGCTGAACAAAGCTGCTCATTCATTATTTTTTGGAGAGGCATTCTTCATATATATTTTACTTGGCACATGTGAAGTGGAGGAATAACAGAGCTCATATGTGAAATGAATAAATCCAACTCCCTTCCAAGGTGCCAGAGATGATTGTTTGTATCTTCCACAAGCTCAGTAATGAAGCACCTGGGCCATAGTCAGTCAGAAAATAACTCTTTGAATGTTAATGCAATAACAATAGTCAAGCTCTACTCTCCTCCCTAAGCAATTATCCAGGTATTTGAGGATCTCAGGAACCACTTAATAGTCAGAAAACAAATGCCAAAGCTCCTCCATATCATTCAAAGGGTGAAATTCAGGAATTTATATATTCTGTATGCTCATAGACATTTCATTTCACAGATAATACACAGTACTGACCAGAGATATTTAATCAGATAAGCAATTAAGTCAGTTACCTACAATATTTAGAAGTACGTAACTCTCACTTTAAAAACAAATTCTCATTAACTAATTATCAGTGTGTTCTATTATTGCCCTGAGGCTAACCATTAACCTCCTTTTTCCTCGTGCCTCTTAAAGCCAACGCTAACTTGCTTTGGGTGAGAACACAAGCTGCTACTTGAACATTGAGTTACCAGAAGAGGAACAATAATAACAATAAACACAAACTGTCTTTATTAGCAGGCAACTACATTAGATAGAGCGTGAGATAGAATGTGTACCTAGAGACTACAATTATGGAAATCCTGACACATTCAAATTGTATAAGCTGCCAGAAAGTTTACTAACCAAAGATTCAATACACAAAAGAAAATCTATCCCTGAACCCTATATCTATTTCCTATCATATTACTGCATCCAATCTGGGATTCTAGGGGAGATTAGAGTTTTCATAGCTGTCTTCTGGGGTGGCTAAGTGCAATAAATATTCTTCAGAGTACAACTTGGTATTTCAGTCACAGRATTTACTGTAGTTGGCTTTGCTGCCAAGGTATATTTGTCATGTATTTATTTTTGCTCTGCCCCTCACTGTTAAAAGATGGTGAATGGTTAAATAGAACAAAGGAAAACCAGCCAGAATTTTTGTATGATTTAATTAAAGGCAGAAATCAAAGGGATAACAGCCAGCAAAGAAAGCTTGGGATGAAAAATTTACTACCTTTGGAAGTGACTCCTTGTGTAAGGTAATAAAATACCTGGCACTTGGGGATCATTGTGAAATGAATCATACATCTGCTGCTGCATACTGTTCACATCTCTACTACACTAGCCTCTGAATAAAATCACCACCTTCGACAGCTGCAGCTGGGTCTTGTTTTAGGCTGAATAATATTTCTTTAATATTTATCTCATCTTTCTATTGATACATAAGAGCTGTCTAGACTCTGTCTGCCAGACTAGAATTCTGGCTTCAATTTTTCTCATGTTCTAAGTCACTGATGACAGAGAAAACTGAATTTCTGTGCCCTCTGAGATGGAGGCAGACTGGACTACTCCTGCTGATCCTCAGCCTAGGAACCATCTATCATTTCATGATATTTAATCACAGTTCTTAGCTGGCTCCAGCACAAGAAAAAAGTAAATATTAAAGTCATTTTAATCAAACTGGCTTGAGAAAGCAAATTCTTTTTTTTTTTAAAAGGATTATTATTATACATATTGAGAGATTGTATTTTTTTTATTTCTTTTGGTTGAGACAGCACCTAAGGCTCAGACAGACAGACATTAGGGCCTTACTTCAACTGACACAGTGCAACCATCTTGTTCAATAGCCTGCATAATGCGACACAGTCCTGCTTTATGGCCAACTGGAGCCTTCACATTGATTTATAAAGGAGGCAGAACAKGAGCCAGCAAAGAAGAAAAGTGGCCTAGTGGCTACAGTACTATTCTAACATATGTAAACATCTGATTTGATTCCTCAGKACACTACAGATCACATCTCTTTTTATCCAATGTTTATACTGTATATTATTTTAGACATTTTCCTGAAAAAAAAAAAATCGCTTGATATCAATGAAAGCATTTAGCATTGGTCTTCAGTGGATTGGTTGGCTTCTTGTGGAATCAATCTGAAATTTTTCATCAAATCTCATTATGTTTGTAAAATTTCCTGTTTTGATAAGCGGATGGCCAATGAGATCTCCATTCCTACGCAAACTAAAAGAGAAAAACAACTGGAGAGAACTCAAGAGCTAATATAAGTCTGACAGGTCCATAATCACAGCCAGAGAGAGAACCAAAAGTCAGAAAGAGCAACTAAACTTATAAATATCTGAGAAAAGGATGCTGTATTTCAATTACTGTTGCTAAGTTATTTGCACAAGGACTTGAAACAGAATGCTTTTAAAAATCCATATTTGCCTGACAAGCGCCAAACAAATCTTTAGTTAAAATTAGACTTAGATTGCATTTCTTATAATATATTAGAGAAATTGATTTTTAAACTAATTAAGCTTGTTTCTTCTAAAAGTTTTCTCCATTATAAAAGGATCCTGAACTTCCTTGTTTCCCACTGAGCTCTATTACACCGGCTTCTGAGTTCTGCTCTTTTAAGAAAAAAAGAAACAAAAAAACAACCACAGAAAAAGCCTTTTTTCTCATTATTCCCCTGCAGGAGTACACAGTGGACACAGGCACATCYTCTATATGCAAGCCAAGTATTAATGAAAAAACAGTAGGAACACTGGGGTGACTGTTGAGCACAAAGTCCCTGAACCAAATATTTTGTTAGTAATTAAAGTTCATTTAAAGATAAGAAAACTATATATGTGGTTTCAGTGGACCAGCTATCAACAGAAACATTCCAAATAAGGATGGCACTAAACATCAGAAACAATTTGATCCCATTTTGGACACACAAATCTATCCTTATATCCTCTTTTGTATCTGTTAACTTTGCTCAGGATTTGGTTTTCTTCCAAACTAAATCCAGCACTGGTGTTTCTAATCTCAAATTTCTATTTATGACTTCAAGACCAAAGCTACCACATTCCAAAGACTGTTTTCTTGTGTAAGCAGGAAACAAGCAGGAGGAACCCTGTGCAGAAATGAATGCAAGAAAAAATTGGATCGGATAACTCCAAAATGAAGCTGAACTTTACAAAACTTTATACAAAATTTCAGTGTGGCAGAAAGCGCTAGGATATTTTTATCTGCGTGTTAGAAATGAATATGGGAAATTATGTAAGCAAATGAACAAAATGAACTGTTTGCTTGTCTGCTGGATAAAKTTCCTGAAAGTTACAGTTCAGAGCAACTGAGCACTCCTGCTTGGGTAGCTTATATTTTTGTTAAKTTTCCTTACTTACAAGTTTTAGACCAGCTCTTGAAGCTCATATATATTTTTGTAGTATTTTGAATGAATGAGCAGAGCACAAAGACTTTAGGTTAATGTTCCATATTGTAAAATAATTTACAATTTAAAGCAGTCCCTGTGGCAGGAGGGCTTTGTCACTGTTCTGTAGGTATCAGCTCCATGAGGCCCATAGTGTGTATTGGAAAAACCATGCCTAAAGGACTGAAAATAATCCAAACAAGAGTTTATTCCCCAGTGTTGATCTCTGATGAACATGAAGGAGGTAAATGAGCTGCCTGGTTATTTTAAATTTGAACTTTGATACTGCAGAGGAATATTAAAAAGTTTGATTACAGCATTTGATTTATTCCCAGCAATGTGGTTCCAGGCATGGCTGTGCATTTTATAATTGTTTTGGAATCCTGGTGCTTTACAGCTCTCTGCTACAAACATTTCCTAATTAAAACAGAAAATATACAACTCACCACATAATAGTTTTTAAATGAATGTACAATTTTCATGTTATTCTTGCTTCCAAAACAGTTCGCTTTGGAATAAACAACAATTGTGATTTTCAGGAGAGTGAGGAGAAAATACATAACATGGCACTTGTAGCTAGCAAACGATATGAGTCACTGCTAAGTGYACAAACCTAGAAGGCTGCAGCAGAATTATGGGCAGTATTTTTAAAAGAATACTCGTGGCTAAAAACCTCATCGACATTACATATTCCAGCTAGTAAATAGCTCTGGAACGACTTCCCACAGCTTGCATGGTTTGCATATTAATGGAGTAATCAGCAGAAATAAGAGAAATAACTCAGCAAGCAGAGATTTTGGGACTCAACCATAGCGSCTTAGCAGCAAATGAAAACGTTTGTTTAGATGGGGAGTAGCACTGTCTCCCAACAGGAGYACCAAAACAGCAATCCTCACGGCAATCCGAGAGGGCTGACACTGCTCAGCCGTTGGACTGAGTCCAGGAAGAAATGCTGTGCCCTGCAAACCAGGGCATTTGGGCAGGACAGCGTGAGGACTCAGGCAGACTGAGTCTCAAATCAATTAGAAAAGAGTTTGGTTCATTTTTTCCACATTAAAAAAAAAAAAAAAACACAAAAGTCCAACTCTTTCCTTTCCATGGTTGTCACATTTTATATTGATCCCCATACCATCTTGATTGCTAGGGGGAGTGAATTGATTTTGGAATTACTCTAACTTCAATGTATAGCGCAAGTTCAGATCCCTAGACAAGGCGCCAGTGTATGTGAAAACAGAACTGAAAAGAAAAATAAAGAGAAATAAATAAGAGTCATTTTCCAAATTCTCCAAACCAGGCATTTTCTTTGGAAAAACAGCATGCCTTTACAGACAAACCAGAACACTGGCCTTAGGACAGCCCTGCTCTCTTCACAATTCAAGGCCATGATTATTTAATAGCAACTATTAAATATATTTTTGCTGCACTTTTCCTGCATTAACAGGATTAACATCAACAGAATTTCCGTACAARATTTTGTTAAAAAAGTTAATACAGAATTAAAATAACCCCCTGCCCAATGCAACATAGTGCTGCACAGGAAAAAAAAAAAATAATAATTTCTTCTGTGTTCAGGAACTATGGAAATCACTAGGAGWCTTTTCAATATTACCAATGGGATTTAAATTAATCTTCCTTATTTACAATGAAATTTAGCCTGTCAACGCCCTGCAGCAGTGTTTCATATGATACAAAACTCTGTGTTATGTGAAAGATCAAGGTTCTTATTAGGATACAGAAACACTGAAGATGTAAATCTTGAGCCTAATCTAGCAAAGCACTTAAGTGCATACTTAATGTTAAGGATATGAGCAATGCCATTACAGTCAGCTGGATTTCAAGTTAAGCATATTTTTAAATCTTTGTATTTCAAAGATCTTTGTGTTCACAGATCTGTACAAATACAAAATCTTCGTATTCAAAGATCTGTATCTTTGAGATACAGATGTCACCCCAAGTATTTTTATATCTTGCAATCTTTTTTTCTTGATTTATTTTACTGTATTCTTTACAATAACCACATCCCCTGTCTTCTCATCTGYTCTCCTATATTTTCCCTCACACTCTCTGCCTCCTATTCTATGCTTTTTATCCTGAGAACCAGACAAGGAAAA
This sequence comes from Nothoprocta perdicaria, assembly GCF_003342845.1. Classification (NCBI taxonomy): domain Eukaryota; kingdom Metazoa; phylum Chordata; class Aves; order Tinamiformes; family Tinamidae; genus Nothoprocta; species Nothoprocta perdicaria. The sequence continues at coordinate 5,530,072 of NW_020455204.1, read as the reverse complement.
AGCAATGGACAATCTGCACGATGCTGAGCCTTCAGCCGCTAAGCCTTGTGACATAAATCTTGCTTGTTGAATGCCTCAATCTCATTATATTTACCTTCCTTTATTGATTCTGGATATCAAGTTGTTCTCTGCAGTAGCCTTAGACATACATTCCTGTTCTGTCTCAGGTCGCTGGAACTGCTAKAAGATTTTTACGTCATTTGTGCTATCTGGATACTCTGTAGTTACAGTTGGTTCTTAAATATGCCTATATTTAAATATACAAGGCCAACATTGTTTTCTAATTGGTCCCGTTCCCCGCAGATCTGAATATTTCTACTAAAATCAATTAATTTTCACCAAGATTGTACCAACTCTCCTACATCTGGGCAGCTACAGAGGAGTATCTTGCTAGCAGGAAGCACGAGGCAAAGCCAACGTCCTATACTTAGCAGGAAAAGGGCACTACCTGAGTGCAAGACTGTCTTCCTCACAGTACCTTTTGTGAGGATTCTGCAGGAGAACGTGCATCCCTACTGAGGCATTCAGCTCGGATTCAACTGAAATTTTAGCTTTCCACCAAAAGAAGTTTACTGTCTGCCTCTCAGAAAAGCAGACATCTTCAGTGCAAGACTGCAAATTTTGATGTACAAAGGTCAGAGACTTTCACGGTGAAAGAGAGCTCTTCTCACACCATCCACTTACGGATACTTCACTTAGGGCTCTCTGCATGATCTATATTCCCCAGCCAGTCAAAGCTCTTCTGCCACCATGCTAATGGTGACTCTTCCATTTGCAGTGGCCTTCAACTGATCATGTTAAATTCATTGAGCCCTGAACTTCTCCAGGGCTCAATTAACTGCTGAACGAAAAAAGGTGTATAGGAAAGAGATTATACTGGGCATTTTTTAGGCCATTTGTCTGGAATTCAGGGAGAAAACAAAGAAAATAGGCACATAATGTATTTATCTGTAGCAAGAATTCAGATGCCACMAGATAGATAGTCAGTGTGAGTAAATTTAAGCAGTAGTGTCGCTCAGCAAAAGTAAGATTTTTTAACAAGGTAGAATAAARCCTGCATTGAGATTCTTAGACTGTTTAAGTTCTTATAAAGAGCACGTACTACCTCAGTATCTCAGCCATAACATGGTCTGCTGTGCACCTGAATTCCCCTCAGCACATTGCATGTTTGGATTTGGTTTGTTTGCTTAAATCTTTACAAGTCAAGGTAGAAGAAAGAGCTTCTAAAACTCTAAACTGCTTGAAAGGTCAACTAACAGAGGCAAACACAGCATTGCAAGCTTTATTTCTTAGGTTGAATACCTCAAACTAGGAAACACTTGACACCTCATTTTAAGGGTGAAAAATATTTTGAAATCAATGGGTTTTGGGGAGTTTGGGTGAAAGAACTTGATTTATAAACATAAAAGCTTCTATCCTCTTTATGAACATTATAATGCAGATGACACACAAAAGGCATACAAGGATTCTCTGTGGATAATCAGATTACTTCAGCCTGTAAATATTTTACATCTATTTTCCTTACAGTAAATATTCTTATTTATTATTGCGACAAAAATACCTTGTAAAGCAGGATGCACTTGTTATCCCATATCTTTTTAGCCGTATCTTTGTGCCTAACCTGTAAGACCTGGGATTCAACCGCCTGAACTTTAAAAGCCTTCATGATCTTTTCTTGCCTTCTAGAGACTCATCTTCATGGATAGCTTGCTTTCTGCTTTTCTGCCCTTTTGAATATTGCTTGGAAATGATAAACATGGGCTAACTGTATAAAACAGGTGGCAAAAGGCAGGAATTTCATATTCTGTCAGAAAGACACAGATGTAGTTGTCAAGAAAAAATCTCCATGAAGAGATTATATTTTCAGATGGAGCATTCATAAATACCGTATTAAAAAGACCAAGACACTCATTTCCATTATAATATTCCAGATCATATACAGTATTTGTTTTCTTTCCTAAATGGACATACACTACCAGGTAACGTGCAGTTTCAAGCTCCTTTAAAATACATGTAAAATACTGCTTTATATTGCAGAGAAAAACAGACTTGCGTTAAACATCCCAGCTTACGTGTAAGTAATTTGCAGCAAGGCATTCAAATGTAGTTAAAGTTAAGTGCCACCTGACATTTCCAAATTTATGAAGTAACACTCGATTTTTCTGTTTTCTCTGTCTTTGTACACAGAGTGAGGAGGCAAATAACCCTCTGATCTGAATCATTTGAAGAATGACCACACAGTAGCTAAGAGGATTGAGTAGACGAAAGATTGTAGACATGCTGACTTCTGGTCATTTTAAGCAGTTTCTTTGGAGTTTTAATAGCCATATTCTTTTGGAGTTTTAATGGGTTTTAATCTCCTCTTAGCATGATACTGGTATATAGGCCAAACTAAAAGCAAACAAAAGATAAAGACACAAAGTGCAATCAAAACTCAGCGGTATGAACCCAGCCAGCCTGCCTTGTTTTCCAATGTAATTTATTTTATAGTATTGTGTACTAACACTAAACGGCTGCATCATTCAGCTGAAAGGGTGAATATGGGATCTATTCAGCCCTCAGAATTGTCCCCAGAGCACTGCAATTAAAGAAACACCTGGTTTGAATAACTTATCTTCACTCTACCATAAAAATTTGGTGCTCAGCAGACTAAAATTTCACCTAAGTCTGCAATATAAATAGTGTATGTATAAAGGATTCAGATATGCAAGAGACTGTGAACTTCTCTCCTGTGTATGCATTWAGCCTCTTCGCCGTGGAACAACTGAAAAGGCAGAAATTAGATTTGTTAAACTTTCTTCTCACATTATATGCAATAAGCATTTATGGGATGGGGAGAGGGAAGAAGAAGAAGCAATTTGGAGATTGGCCAAACCCTTCGTGTTCTGGAAATCAGCCTGGAACAACCTTATAGGAACACAGAAGTTCTCCTCCCTGACATCACTGAGATGCATCCCAGCACTGATACATCACAGTACCCACCATGGTTTGACAGGACTAGCAACAGTTTTGCAAGTATATCTGGAAAATGAAATGTTACTTCATATATTTCTGCATTATCCTGTAATCCATTCAGACTTTTTTTCACTGTACTTTATATGATGCACCTCATTACTTTCTTGTATGTGCTTTGTATTTGCAGATTATTAAAAAGTATTTATACATTAATCTTGGAGCATTCATGCGGATCCACACTGAAATTAAGGACTGCACCTCCAGTAAACTCACCACTAAAAACATTAAAAAACAACCTTAAAACACTCATCACAACCCTTGCATATTTGATGTGGCAGAAAATAAGACTGCATGTTCACTTGTTTTGAAATCTTGCACAATGCTTAGAGATACATGCAGAATGAGATCTGTCATGTCATCTACAAATGACTTGAATTCAAGGTTATTTCCTTGGACAGACAAGTTTGTTGGCACTGGCAGTATGTAATATAAAAGTGCTAATCTGCATATGCAGCTATTTCAGCTGTAGCTTCTACCATGCTTAGGTCTATAAACTCCAGAGTGCTCATTGCTACAAAAAAAAATTGCTTTCCAATCACCATGAAGTTCTTTAGCCACTTAGGAAGTATTTTCACGTTCTAAGGTGACAAAAATATATATCATGCACACACCATAACCTGGAAATTGGATCACAGGCTACTGGCCTGAAACCACAAGCTATTAACAGTAGAAATGGAAAAGTTTAGTCATGCTACTTTACCTCCCCTCTCCCCTTACCTGTAAGGGCCTGGTTCATGGTCAAGAAGGCTTCCTCTTAGTTCTTGGCATATGTACAAAGATTCTCAACTAGCACCCAAAAGTTGTAGCAGTGCCAATACTACTTAGCAGTGCTTATTAGTTTATCTATTTTGGAGCATCCTCTAATCTGCAAACATTAGCCCCTCGTGGGTCCAGTTGAAGGACAGCAACAATATGCAACATCAAATCTCACTCTATATATTTTGGAGGAAGGTTTCAAGAGCTCAGAATTTGCCTAACCTATTTATTTTATATTTATTAATCATAAGTCCCTTGTTATTTCCATGGAAGCAGAAAACATAACCTTCCACGGTGATTCTAAAATTATTTCTAAACAAATATTTTTCTCTTTTTCAAATTTTGGTTGAAAAGTGAATCTGTCCCTTCTGATGCAGATTCAGTCAAAACAGGGCTTCTTGCTGTACTATGTAAACTAAAAATCAATTGCTAGCACTTTTGCGAACATGAAAAGTCTCTTTACAAGCTGTATTGGGCTGTTGCTGATGGCTAAAGAATTGGTGAACATTGCTCGTTTTTCGTGTTTGGAAAAGTGCCAAGTCTCCTCTCGCTGAGACGTGCTGCAGGCCTGTTTTTCCTAATCCTGGCAACACATTGTTTTGAATTTTCCACAAACCAGTGAAATATAGCAAAATTACTCTATTCAAAAGAAATGCAAACCAAAAATATGGCTTGTGGAAGTTTATTTCTAAAATGAACAGTAAAAGCAGAAAGGTTTTCCTAGAAAAATCCTACCTTATATGGCAACATTAAGACCTGCTTTAAAGAAAAATGCAAGAAAGTAGGGGAAAAAAGATATTATGGAAAATGGTTCCTCAAAACCAGTCTTGTAATTCCCTCTTGGTTTTTATTTGGTTAATGTCATAAATCTTTGGTCATTAAATTTCCCCTTAAAACAAAAAGAATCTCTACCSAAAGGATTGGAACATTTAAAACAGTGTGAATCACTGTAGTTAACTCCTATTAACTACATCATTCGGCARTAAATTTGGCATATTTATTATATAAATGCACAAAATATACTATTTTTTATCTTCTGGATTTACCCACTAGGTGTATGTACCACAAAAAGAGAAATACGGTCTCTTACTTGCTTTTCATTGTTATTCATTGCCTCCTACACCATTGCCATTAATCTTGTTAACTACCAATTACAGATGGATTTGTTCTGATGATCTAAAGTTGAAAAGGTAGTTCACTGTTCTTCAGAATTTTCACATAGTTAATTTTTATTGCATTTTAATACACTAAAATTTTTTTGCTTTTATTAGAATTCCTTCAAGAACCTCAAAAGTAGCTGGAGAACAAGCCCACAGCACAGTTTATCGTGGCCTGTGTAATACCTCCTGCTGGAGAAATACGTCTCAGGACAGTTTCTTAACTGTTGTGACTTCACTGGATTAAAAATTACTTTAAGCGCTTGGTTTCCTAAAAAATCTCACTGCGGATACAGAGGTAAGAGAAAATTAACATTAACATGTAAATTGACTTTTAACTTGGGTAGAAGTTAATGAGTTCTATCATGTCAAAGCCTGAAATTGCCCAGGAGCTTTCCTAGAAGATGCTTCGACAAATGAACACGAACAATTTCTAATAAAAGGAAAGCTTTTGGAAGCTCATTTAAAACTTATCTTCAGGCTCTGAGCATTACTAAATATGAGATGGAGATTTACTGCAGCTGATGCTGTGATCAGTGGTATGGAGGATGCAAATACTTCAACCTTCCCCACTTTACATCTGCAAGTGAAACACTAAAGTCTGGCTGTTGCAGATCTTGCAGSAGCCAAATGAGTGGAAAGTCTGAACGCTTCTTTGGCACGTGTTCATTGACACAGCAATAGATCTACTTCCAACCTCGAAACTGAGCAACAGCATCACACAGAACAAAATCTTGCAGAACACAATCCCAGCTTGAATACCTGTGTCCCACTGAGAAAAAGAGAAATACTGAGTTGCATGCGAAGTGTAAGGTTTACTGGTATATTCAGTCTTRGATAACAAATATTCTATAGTTATATCTTCTATAAAAACACCTTCAAGCAAATGAATGGACAAGTGATATAATCTTTTTAATAATATTGYTAAAGAGAGTGATTGCAGCCCAAGTCCTCCTCAGTCTCTTTAGCAGCACTTTGAAAGAACTGGGCACTCTCTGAAAGTCCCATTATTCAGCACAGCAGTGCGGTATGAAAGCTCTTGAATGCCCTAGAAAAGTGGGTARTCTTGAATGCCCAAGAGGGAAGGCTATTGATGCTTGAACTTTCACACTCAAGGTTCCTTCACTCACAACTACCTAAACTTTTGCAAAAGRCTGCTCTCATGAATATTGGTTTCTCTGCAAAGTTAATAAGAGATGCTATGATCTGACAGGGCTAACATACTATATGTATTTGAGCCCAATGGAAGGATATGCAGGGCAGGGTTATACCTCACGGAAGCACTGCACAGATGATCATGGATTTCCATGACAGTGTGTTATTAACCTCAGCTTTGGCAAAGGAATGCATCCCATGAACAGCATGTAAAGAGTCCTTGTTGGAAGCCTCAAGCTCTGGCATTCACATGGGAGTGGGAATTCTGAAGTCCATCTTCCCACTAYGCAGAAGCCTTGTTGTAGAAAAAATAATGGGAAAGGTTCTTTCAAGGGAGGAACTGTTTCTGATAACCTCCTCAAGCTGAAAAATGCACACACTGGAAATTCTGACAGGGCCTCTTCTTTCTCCCCTGATGGAGAACAACATGTCCTATTCTATTCATTTCTACCRGTACTGTTGCTTTTAAAGTGACAAATGAATAAATAAACAACATCTGGGTTACAGAATAGCCATCTGGGAAAGCTTTGGAAATGAAGTGTAGAAGAGCCCCCAGAGAATGCTCGAAAGGTAGAAGAGAGAAATTTGAATAAAACCTAACTGCAGAGGCACTCACTAAAGAAAGGGGCTCACTTATCTACATGTCTAGCCACGAACTCATCATTCACACAACATCAAATTCGTGTTGGATTGACAGTCACCTTTTCCTAGTGCTGACAGAGGAGTGCAGATATAAGATCTATGCGTCCCCAACAGCGTAACTGGTGAAAACACAACTTAACGCAGGTACATCATCCCCTACTAGCTCTTCTCTGTCAATTATTTTTGAATACAGCTCTTAGACACACATTGAAGCCTTTTATACCAGAGCTTTGAACAGCAATTCATTATGCAGTTTATTAGACCTCAAGTGCACTTTCATGGTCAAATTGATTTAACGCTGATCTTACCTTTTTTCCCCAACTACATGCCAGCATTTTCTCTCTCTTGTGCTAGCACCAACATGGTATGTAGGGCCATGCAGACAATATAAGAAGTTGATTAAGTTGAATTTCTCCTATTCTGTCCTGCTGAATTTTATTGAGCAGGCATGAAACTTGCATAGAAGTAGATATATATTAGTACTTGCTAGAATAAAAAACATAAATCTACCTACATATAAATTAAGAAGCTTTTTTGATCGCATTTATCTCCGATGAGTAAAAGCTCATGAAGCTTGTCAATCAGACTGCAACTTTACCTTCTTGAAAATGTCTCCATAAACATCTAAAAAGCTTTAATTAATGAAAATAAGCTACAAAGTCTCCAGTGGGTTCAGAGAGAGGGTTTGTATTACATTTGGCATCATGAAAACAAGTGTGCTACAACTATGATCCGTGTAAGTGTGCAACTAGCTTGCACTATCTGGCCTATTTCAATTGAATCGGAGCATTTTTAAATGAATTTTGATCTGAACATCTCTCTTGCAGATTTAGCTTCCTATTGTCCACTGAAGCAAGCAAATATATCAGAGACAACCATAATATTTTGCTGACTTCATTATAATCATATTCCCCTTGAGCCTCGATATCTTACAGAGGTATTTCTACCATTACTGCAAGGAATAATAAAACTCTCTACTGACTAACCTTAAGCGATCATAAAAGTGTATAATTTGACATTTTCCACTATAGTTTATTTTAAAGTCAAACTATGACATTTCAAAGGTTTTGCTAAACCTTATCTTATTTTCTAAAAACCACATTATACACAAGAGAGTATGAACTTATCATTTTCTTGATCTTAGTACTAGGGAAAACCAATATGCTAAGTTCTGTGCAGGCAATAACTCTCTGAAGGATAAAACCTAATTTCAAGAAAGGAAATATTTAAGTTTTACAGTGGGATCAGTTGTACTCTATTAGTTGCATGAACAGCTATTCTTAGTTTTATGAACAGCTGTATTTCCCAGCTTACTTAGGCTGGGAAAAAATGAGGAAAGACCAGAACAAGGTTATCCTAGATGCATCTGAAGAGCAATGTATTGTTATTGGTTGTATTTTAGTTTTTCTATAGCTTGCTCAGTTGTGCAGACTGTTTTCACAGTTCATTTTATATATATTTTATATATTCATTTATATATATATGTATAAATTCATAGCTTATATATACACATATATACACATATATATGTATACACACACACACCCCCCAGATAGAAAGTAGATTTCACTCCTTTGCCCTCCTGACTGCATTATAGCACCGAGTCATTTCATCAAAATGCTGCCAAACTTTTTAACAGGTCTCCCTCACAAAAGATGAATTTTAAGGTAGAGGCATTTATTGTCTTTCTAGTATTAGATATTTAAGTAATAATACCCTGCTACTATGGAGAACTGGCAAAGACAGAATAATTTTTGCTCATGAGTGTAAAGAATAGATCAGATCAATAAAATTTTGTGTTTGCTGTTAAGCACCACCTCAAATATTCCTGTAGAACWTTTTTTGCTCCCACCCTTCTTCCTTTCCAGCCAGTGCCCAGATAATTCACAGAGCTTTTATATGGCTCCTTAACAGCAATATTAATGCTTTGTCTTCATTTAGATTCCATGATCAGTTCTAGCAGTCTGGCCAAAAGTGCTGTTACACTGTTACAAACAGTTCCATAATCTCAGTAGATAAAATTACCTTGCTCAGACCAGCTCTGGATAGAGACTACTATTTTTTTTCACTCTCCTGCATATTTATCTTCTGTGTCAAAAGATGCTTTAGTAATCAAGAGAATGCCAGGAATAAAGTCACGTTCAAAGAGATTGCACAATCAGCTGCAAAAGGTGAGGTACCTCCAGGCTAAACTCTTTGTTCATTTACACACAAAATTAAAAGCCACATGGGTGCAGAACCCAGTCCTTTGCAAGCACATTTGCAGTTAGTTACAGTTCTACTGCACTGTCATCCATGCAGAACATAGCCTGAAATATTCTCATTAGAGTTTCATTTAAACCAATTGGTTCTATAATTTGTTGTTTTTTCTAGTTTACAAAAGAATAACTCACAAAGTAAATGAAACCAATAACAAGGATCTTTTCCAACAGCACATCATGGGCTTTTAAACACTTCAGCACTAACTAAATACATTTCTGTATTTGGAAAATGCTTGGTTAGGTTTAAGCCAACCTACTGATTATTAACTCTAACATTATTGCATTTATATCAGTCAGATTTTGTGTGATTTGAAGACTAGCATGAAAAGCATTTCTGGGGATGAAATCTGGTTACATGCAGACATCTGCCATGATGTGTACACAGCTTTCACATAATATAACATTTCCTCTTACCTTCCCACATATATCAAAGAATATGCTAAATGATGTCTTGGTCCACTGGTATACGCAGGACTAAATTTTGCTTTACTTTACTCTGTGTTTTCTGTTCCTCTCTGCCTAAATGTAAGCACCAATTTAATGCAAGCAATTTCAGCATCCCACATTTTTGTGGGATAAATTRACAAATGAGATGGGTGAAAGGCTGCCCAGAAAAAGGTTGCCTGCAAATCCCAGGCTAGGAAAGGAAAGAAATAGGAAGGCTTCTTTCATTTATAAAGGTCAATTGTATGTTTCTGTGCATATATGTATACTCATAAAGACTCTTGAAAATGCAACACAGTGCGCATGATTTTGAAAATTGCTAAAACATGACTTATATGCACGCAATTGTGTCAGATAAACAGGGAAAACTAAGAAACTTCTTCAGTAGCGGATGTCCTTGAAGTTCCCTGGAATACTTRAGCTCCATTGTAATACTTGCCTTATCAATCCTGTCTCACAGAGCAAAGAAATGCATTTTTCAAAGATTATTGACATGCCATAAAGCATAAATCTGAAGGGGATACTGTCAAATTCATATGACTAGAAATAAATAGGCTAATCTTTAKAGTGCCTAAGTCATTAAAACAGAAGCAATACTTTTATCTGTGGCCACATATATATATATAGTTTATCAGTCCAATTACAAATAGAGAAGATTACATTTATCTTTGCTTTCCTGTGAATTAGGAAAGAAAAAATTATTTGTCTTCTAAAAGACTTGAATTGAATGGAAATTGAAGACCTACCTGCCTGTTTGGATAAATACTATTTTTACTTTGAAATATCAAGATAGGAATGGTAAACAAACAGCTGCAAATTATATCATTAAACTATGCAAATCAAACACATTTAAGTACACATGCATACTTAGATATTATTATATTGCTAATTCAGACCACAGCTATGCCTGTATCTCAAGTGTTTACTAAAACATAATAGTCATCATCTAACCTAAATATTCTTTTAACACTTTATATACCTCAGGAAAGAATTTACAGTTGTGTTGCAAGGCGAGAAAGGACCTTTGTCCATTGTCCACAAAACAACTGCAAGTGACCAGTGGCAAATTCAGTTTTATAGGCTCACTATAGCACTATCTTGAAGGCATTTTTTCATTTCAGCAAATCATCTGCCAATATAACCTACCTTTCTCCATAGCCAGACGGACTACGGAACATTCTCTTCCTTTATAAATCAGAATAAAATTGGGGATAATCCAGTCTGGTGCACTTTAAAACATTTGATCCCAAGGTCTGCTTCTCAGAATGAATAACAGAAAATCAGAAAAGCCTGCAGGCTTTCCAGTTTTCCAGCAGTTCCTTTATCATAGCACATCTAAACACCTTATTACAAGCATTCTCCTCYTATGTAGCCTTACGCTTTTCTTCCTTTTTTCCCAACTGGATGTATGTGGATGCAATTTAACGAGGAGAAACTATGCCCCTGCGGCACTCACACACAGATTCRTCTTTCTGATGGTGATGGCTTGATCCATGAAAAGCTTTTAGAAAGCTAAAAGGAAGGTGAAGAAATTAACTTTTGTTAGTGAAGCAACTAGTTAGTGATTAGTAATCTTGCTGTGCCAACGTATAGTGATATCATGTAAGATTGCCACAGCAATTTCAATACTGAAAATGTATAGGCAATTAATAGCATCAAGTGTGAAAGGGAACGGTAGTGGCAGCTGTCCTTSCTCCTTGCCAGTTGTCCTTTCTGCTCAGAAGCACTCCACAGTGGCCACTAAAGTGATACACTGAGGGTTACGTGTGCAATCAAACAGATGCACCAGCCTCTTTGGTTTATCCCGTAAACTATTAATAGCGATTTTCAGGTGTACATTGTCCATCAGCTCTTCCAAATGTGCATTTATTGATGCAATTAATGGCCAAACAAAGATATCATTACAGTGTTCTTAAAGCCACCAAAACCCAACAGGGTGTTTTTATAGCTGACTTGACCAAACAGAAGTTCAGTCCAACACACTTCAAAGCAGCATTAACTAAAGCAAGGCTGCTCTGGACATTGTCCAGCAATGGATCCTCTGGCAAGGATGATGTGCTGCTAGGTTTCAGTTTAGTTCATGTTCTGGTTTCCCACATGGAAACTCTCCCTGGAATTCTTTTTTATAGCGAGACAGCTTCACATTTTCCCACTGTTGGTCCAGCACTGGGTTATGCATCTGCTGAAGCTCCCTACAGGTAATAGGTGGAAGGAATGCCCTGAATATACGTGGAGGTAGAGAAGGAAGGAAGGTAATAAAGCATACACAAGTGAGCCATCTCAGTGCCTGTCCTGCCAACAGGCACTAGATATGCCTAGCGGGATCACCTTAGAAGAACTGATTTTATTGCTCTGATCATCAGAGGACTAACCATGACTCTGTAAAACCTCTTCCCTTCTGCAGGAATTATGTGCTGTTCAGGCAAGGGTACCCACACGTCATTGGTTTTATATTCCTCATTCGAGCTGAMTACATCAATTCCTGCTGTACCATTTCTAGCATCTCTCTCATTCTGCCCCTGTCCTGATACTTAGAGATTTTATTARGTTTTTCTTATTGTCATGTTTAATTCCATGCTGCCAGGCTTATTTTGTCTTAATTACCAAGAATTTCTGTGGGAATAGCTTCATTGCATCCTGTGCAGTTTTAAAGTGATTTTTGTTGGTGGATAAGTTAAACGTTATATATCAAACCTGCTATACAACACATCTTTAAGAGACGACTTCATGATGAAAATGAGTTGCTACATGTTCACACAAGACAGAACTCTATGCTGATAATCAAAATATTTAAAACAAAAGTACCTGAAACACCAGAATACAAAAATTAGCATTTTAAGGGAAGGCCAACAATATATATAACCTAGGTTTGTACCTATATGATCCACAAAAATTTTTATAGTTCATACAGCCATATAAAAATCCTTTAGGAAATAAGTGTTTCTGGGTCAAAGTATCAGTTGGTGCAGGCCAAGAAAGYGCCTTTGAAAATGTCTTGAAGAATGATTTCGGGGGAGACAGTAATTTTCACWATTTCAGATTAGAGCAAGAGACCCCCCTTTAGCCTATGTCCAACCATGGAAATGCAGTGTATTACACCGACTGCCGTGGGCTCTGACAAGCATTAATTCCACGGCAAGGTCTGAAGGAGGTCACATCAAAGACCTGCTTAACTTAGAATTACAGCTCCAACAGCAAGAGCCTAAGCAGGACTATAAGAACACAGCAAATACATTGCAATATTCTCTATCTGCTCTCTCAGGTTTCAGCAGTTTGCAGTCCTATAYGTCCTCTAAACTGGACCTGACAGCTTTTAATAGCCTCCGAGGGACTGTTTTTGTATATTTTTATTCCTCATTCATTGATAACGTCTYACATTTCCAACACAATTTCTAGCTGATACTCACAGTTATTCAGAATTCCGCATGAACTTTCTAAGCATCCTGTGGAATGGATGTATTTTTTGGCAGAGTAGCAAATAGATGCAAAAATCAGGATGAAAGCTCAAATTTTGGAGCTATGAGCTCCTGAAATTACTGTTTTCAAAAAGATAATAGGAAAAAAAAAAAAAGACAAAAAAAAGGAAAAAAAAAAAAAGCTTTAATCAACATGACCACACTGACAGCTTGCACAACAGGCAGAATTCAGGTATCAGAATATCAAGCATATGTTGAGACTGACAGATGTTTGATATTGATTGGGGTTATCAACTCATCAGAACAATATCGGTTCAGGTAAAAGAATTTTCAGCTAAAACATTTCAGTTAAAAACRAATTCAATCCTTACGCAGGACAGAGGATTTTTGGATCCTGAATGGAAGTTACATACTATGGGAAGAGAGAGGAATCACACTCCAGGATATGCAGTATCGGTGTTTAGAATTCTGGTCTTCTTGAATATGTTTTCCTCAGCATTTATTGGTATTTGAGCACAGATGTTTGAAATCAATATGCTTTATTTATGATTAAAGTACTTTTTAAGCTTGCAGTCTTTGTAAACAATATATTAATATTAATCTCTAAACTTATTTCTAGATCAGTTAAACTGCATCAACAAACTTGACACTAATGGTAGCAGAGCTATGATATACATGTGTTAAATATTTTATAATGTTGATATAACATCTGGAAATTAAATAAAATGAGTTAAGCTGCAACTGGATACAGAAGTAGGCCATATCCTGTATATTTTTAACTCATTTTCCACTAATTAGAGCAAGAGGGTATGCTTAGTTAGATTTATAATTAAGCAATAATACCCTAGCGACTCGTAAGCAGTACTGCTAGTTTGTTAATTAATGGCTTCATGAAATCTAGTGGTAATTCACTTATCACTTTGATCAACCAGTTATTGATCTCCTAAGAACATGAGCATATCTGAAGAGGTAATCGTTTCCAAATGCATCCATAATAATTCAGAACCTAATCACTGCATTTCTGTAAGAAAAAATTAACGTGCTTATGGCGCAGCATTTTCAACTATGTGCAGCCCTGTATAATCCTATCAGGATGCAGTAAGTTAYTAAAAGGTGGTATAAAAACAGATAATCTGCAGAAGTCTGAAAGCATACTAGGCCAAATTAATTCTGCCTAGAAATATTACATTCAGAGAGCATATAGATTTGAAAGCCCTATCATACCAACCAGATTCCTGGCTTATCTGTAAAATGACTGCGTGCTACACAGAATTTTGGAAGGTAAGCATGGATCTTTGCCTCCTGCTTCTGGAACTAGACTATTCTTTGAGTTTTGTGCAGAAGAGAGTTTCTTGGGCAGAATATGAATATATAAATGCTGTCCAAGTAAACATAAGCAACACACCAGTAAATCCCATGGAATCTCACCCTCAGTGCTGAAAGCTCTCCTAAACCCAGCCTGGAGGTCAGGATGGTGAACCCTRAGCTCTACAAGTTTCACAGAGAACAAGACTAAAATTATCAAGGATGGAACAATTTCCTTTACGATTCCTCCAGCAGCAGAAATAAATACAGGTCAGGAATCTCTCAGGCTGAGATTGATGCATTTGATAATATTGCATTTTGGATAATATTTTAGTTTCAGCTAATGAAGCCTGTCATTTTTAAATAGCACTTTCTCTACAGCATTAAGTGGTACAAAACATTTAATATGTGCTTGTTTTTTCTTAAATTATAATGGTTTGAGAATATTTCATCATTGAGTGATTCACTGAACATTTCCAGATTTAAATATCTGGCAAAACTTTTGCCTTATAAAGAATTACAGCCTTACTAAACACTGAACATAGCAGTCTGGAGATGACCATTAATTTTTTCTTCATTTCCAAAGCAATTTGTCATTAAATATTAATCTATACCCTACAGTAACTAGAATGGATGGCCTTAGGTGATAGCGGGAGGGATGTGGGGAAAAAAAAAGTGATCCTTGCAAATTAATTTTTTTCCGAGCACTGGGCTAAGAGTTGATAGGAAAGCAAGGAAAATCTCTGCCATGCTCTCCTGCCAGCCTTGGAAATGAAAACCACATTTTGTCCGACACGGGATTGCTTCCTGGGTGTCTCTGCTGTGCCCAGAGCTGTGCAGCTCGCAGCCGAGCGCTGCGGAGGGCGAGCGCCGCGCGTCAGCGCCGGGCTATGAGACCTGTGATAAACCCTGGCTCTCGCCGGCCAGAGCGGCCCCGGGAGCCCCTCCGCTCCTCCACCGGAGCGGCCACTTCCTAGCGCCTGGTTTAATTTTAATCTTTCCCTCTGCATTTTGCCTAAGCAGCTCAGATTAAGGCTTTATCATCCTGCCCACACGGCCTCATTTCATCTCTCATATTTCCACCTAGGGAATTCTAATAACTCCCTTATCAGCTTTTTCAATCAAAGGAATTCCTTCAAATCCCAGGCAGATTATCCGGACAAGCCACTTACTCCACCAAGACAAGACGAATAAATGTTTTGGGATTTTTTTCTTTTATTTTTTTTTCCAAAAATATGAGCTGCTAGCTCACAGCTGCCTCACCACATATTCTGCTCCACTTTTCAAGAACCAGCTCTACCCTATCCCTGGACTACACAACTTGGTTTTCCAAATCAATGCATGAAAGTTTATCAAACAAATAATTTTAAATGAATTGCTCATTAGGAAGGAGACAGCAGACAAGTGTTCTGTGGACAATTACAAAGTATGGTAAACTGCAGAAACTGAGCAAGTTCTTGCTTGGGAGATCAGTTTGCAACATAAACCAAAAGCAATAGTCTGCCAAGTCTTGCATGCTTAAAAAAAAAATCCCATAGAGAGTATCTGCATCGTGGCTGTCACCACAATGGTGATTCCCAGCTCACAAGTTCCTAGGACAACTACATCACGAAGAGCAAGAGGAAATTCCTCAGTTTTGTTCCTAGGATTATCTTATCTCCCAAAATATAAGA
>NW_020455204.1:5408652-5513688 GCF_003342845.1 Nothoprocta perdicaria | reverse complement strand
GTTGCAGAGTATTGTAAAAAGCAGACAGTTTCAGCACAGCCAAGAGGAACATTTAGCACTGGCTAAGGACAGTATTATTTACATGCATAGGAAAGAGGTATTAGCAATGAATTAGAAGAGCTGGAGGTGCTGAAAGTTCATTGTAGATACAGATTTGCCCAGTCCACTAAAAGTCTCTTGGGTTGTGACGGAATTTTTCTTTACAGGACCTACAACAGGGGCAGGAGACTACAGAGAAGAGGAAACTCCCCAGCTTGAAGTTATGTTAATGGTCTGGCTCTGAAACCCTGCAAGGAAAGCAAGTTCAGCAGYCACGTACAAAGATTTAAAGCCAAATGAACACTCCTTGGTATCGATTAAATTTGAAGAGAGGATGTATTTTATTTAAAATGCAAAGACACCAAAGCTCCATCCTTCTCACTTTTAAACCTAATTTTAATTAATTTCCTTAAAGTGATACTACTTTTTTTAAATACTATATAATTCAAGTCAAACTGTTTTTGCTTGAACTACCATTACCTGGACCAAGACTAATGCTAAGTCTTTGCTCTTTAAGCAGAACTTAACATGACTCCAGTGAAAGGAACTGATTGTACAGTTTACTTTTTTAACATTTATGCTAGATATAGTCTAAGAAGGCTAACAACCCCCACACAAACATCCAGATCCCCCTTCTTGGCCAAYGGGCACCAAAGAAAGCAATTATCTCAGAACAATTTCCAAAGAGCTCTTGTGCAAAAAGTCTTCCTTATAGTAACAAATTCCCTCAGGCTAAAATCACATTGCTTTAATAATAATTTTAATAATTATATACTAAATTAATAATTATTTAGTGATAAAATAATGTTATTGCTAATAAATCCCTTCACATACTTGAATGAGGAAATGAATTTCCAACAAACTTAGACTCCATACTACTTGTCATACCCTCCATTCATCTCACGGTTTCTGAAAAGCATTAACCTCAGCCTTAGAAACATAGGACTGACCCCCATGAGGTGCAGCTGCAAGTTTAAAGTTACTACAGAAACCTGTTGGGACATTTGAGACTCCTTCTCCTGAGTTCTCTTCTTGTGCTAGAAGCTTTGGGCTACTCTCTGCCTCCTGTTTGTAGGCAACATCTTGCAAGAATTCCAAACCACATTGACCCCTTCACTTTCAATTTGCTATACAGTCTCATGTATTTCTAGCTTTCCTGTTCAGCTCAGCTTGCTTCACTGTTTCATTTTCCATAATTGTGAAAAAGGTGAAGGTAAAAATCTAAGCAAGGTGGAGGAACAGGAGCCGGTGCCACTGTTCRGGAGTTCAGTCCTGCAAAGTACCAAACTCTTGGAAGCTGCTCAACATCCTGCAGAGCCAAATCTCTGCGTTCTTTGACTTCCACCCATACGTCGCTATTTTTAGCCTTGTTACTGCCTGTCTCCCATCGTATCGTGACGATGYAGTCTCTGAAGACGCTCAATTCTAGCACAACTGCACTATGCAGAAAGGAAACAGTTTTAATTATGTCTTGATTCCAAGCTGCCTTCCCCATTGCTACTAACGTCTCATATTTCTCTGTGTTTACAACAAAAATGTGTGTGTGTGTGTTCAGAGATGTGTGCCTAAAATCATTAATGTTTCTTATTCATTATTGATAAAATTTTAACTGGCTTTTTCTTTTTTTTAGTTTTATTAAAACACTAAGTTAAAACTGTAATGATTTCATTGATTTTCAAGGTTTCCCTCCACCCCTAGCCCTCCGGTGAAGTGCTGCTTTCAATAAACCATGAAAAATCATTTATTTTAAAACCAACTATGAATGCCAACATCTTTCTATTGTTACCCTGAAATGAGGGCTCTGTAGTTTACTCCTCGCCATTTGAATGGCGATTAAATTAATAATTAGACTTTTACATGGAGCCTTGATAATCCCTAATAGACTCCAAATACTGAGCTATATAAGAACTACTCAATTCCACTTTAAATAAAGGGCAGGATTTAAAACTGACTGTTTTAGACCAGCAGATATTGCTGGACACATTAGGAGAGTTTCTAATCACTCAAGTTCTTCCTGAGATTCCTACCTCAAACAAATTCTTGGATACACATGATTATTTTTTCCAACTTTATCATTTGATCTGCTAAAAATTAAAAATAAAAGAAAGAAAAAAAGCTCTGCCTATGACTTTTTTTTTTTTTTTTGCTTATATTTAGACAAACAAAATGTCTACTGCCATTCTTAAATGAAAGCATAAACTGAGAGCTAGGCTCAGACTCAAAGAAGATTTTCCACACATTTATTTCATGCTATCACTCTGTCTTTAAACAGACTTCTAAAAAATGCATGATGATGTAATGGATTTTAGAGAAACTATTTACGAATAAAGGCACGTGAGATGGAACAACATGCTTGGCAGTCTGCACAGCACTTCACATGAAGAGGTCTGACTGAATTCTATGAATAGCTCTGGAAATCCAAGATGTCAGAGATTAGGAAAATCCTCCCTAGAAAGATTTTATTGGATAGGAACAGACTCTCTGTCCCAAAGCCTCAGCATTTGCAGTGACATAACCCTCACCGAGGATTTGGAGCTGTACTCATCTACCTTGTTTGATGGACAGGGAAAAAGCAAAACACATTAAATAAAACCAGGAAAAAAAAGTTTTTGAGGACATATCCACAGTGCAGTTTTGAAACCGATACAAGTTAGCAGATTGCCATGTTAATCTAGTGATTATTCCTAAATCACTATTCATGAGCTAGTATCACTAGGCAGGCTAGTTTAACTGATTTATGTTTTGAGATTCAAAGAGGAAAAACTGATATTCACCCAGATTATTTAAAATAGATTTTTCATTGGTCCTGCAATAAAACACCTTGAAAATCCTGTAGATTAAGGTAAGAAAAGACCTGAGCTCATGCTCTGTGAAGAAAATGGGCTGGAAGAATAGCTGTATTTGGGAACAGTAAATGCAATGGGAACAGTGAACACAGTGGTTTCATCACAAAATTTCTGAAAGGCCTGAAGTAAAAAATTTTAGCTATCAGTCCTGATGCACCAGATCAGCCCTCTGCATAACACACTATGGACTTCAAAATAAATCATATCTATGATTAAATCAGTGGAGCCATGGTGAAGTCAACAGCACAGATTTCTGAGGTCTACTTTCATTTCTGCACTGGTTACATTTGGATAAATAATTTAACAGATGGTTAATAACCTAGGGTTTATTCATTTGACTGGCCAAATTACGATAATTCAGTTATTTTTTTTTCTTCCTATATTAAGATTTTAATGAAGACACGACTATGCCATTTTAAATTATTCAGAAAGATAATGTAGGAAACAGAAATCCATAGAGTCTTATCTAGTGCCAAAGTTTTAAATTTTGCCTTCTCCTGTTCAGCACTGAGCAACCAATCACTGGAATGCACTAAAGAAACATGGAAGAAATGGGTGAAAACATAGGAAGAACAATAAATATAGTTGGAAAAAAAAAAAAAAACATGTTTCACTACCTAAGGAGACTATCTCAAATATAAATTTCCATGGAAAAGAAGCAGGGAAAGCTGCAGCAATGAAAGAACAGTAAATTAGATGCAAAATTCAGTTACACAGCAACCAAAAACATCCTGGAATTTAGGGCTATACAGTGGAGTTCCAACCATATCAGTTCCCTCYCTCTGCAGTATTCTGTAAGCGCTCAGCTTCGTTATCCTCATTATCCTTGTTATTATTTATCATCTCAGAGGTGCWGCAAGACTGTAAGCAGTTGAAGAAAGGAGAAAAATATCAGGGACCTGAAGAAATTGATTTATAAACAATTACATAGCGCTGATGGGAATACRAGCCTTTATCTAGTGAAAAGTAAACATCAAGGAGAAGAAATAATTATTTTCTATGAAGCACAAAGCAATAGGAACTATTACAGAAAGTCTAGGGTGAATAAAATGGGCCATGTCCACCACCACCACTCTAGCTACTCTCCTCAAAAGAATTTAGGGAAGCTTTGTTCATCCTTGGTCTCTAGCCACAGCAGGAATGACATCTGGCATTTCAAAGATGGATTCTGCCTTTCTCTCCCTCTTTTTATTTTTTCCCCTTTTRCATTTCTCCCTCCATGAGTTTCCTCTCTCTAAAGAGGCATTAATTGCATTTTCTTCTATTTAATAAACAAGAACCCCTATGCTGTTTAATTTGTGCAAAAGGAATTATGGTAACAATTTCAGTTGCTTTTTTTTTGATTGATTCATTTCTGTGCTGAAGTTTTACAAATTAAGCACTTACATGAACTAAATTTTTGCCTGAAATTATATCTCAAACAACATTGCAGTGCTTTGGTATTGCTATCAAATAACAAGTTAAAGAAGAGATGAAGAAATTCTGTTGTGGAACTATTTCTAGYTGTCTTTCTTTTCATTTTTGATAAACTGGGTTTAATCTCCCACTCAGAGGCTTGAGACGATTAATTAACAATTGATTTTTTTTAATGACTGGAAGTTTAATGGGGTAAGTTCTTCTCAGCACAAAGAGGTTTGTTTTTGCTTTTTGYTTTTGGAAGGCTTCTTCAATGATTTCCTGATCCTGGCCATGGAAGTGCACATTAGTACAAGTACCTGGAGTGAAATTCTCCAGGTTCCTTATCTGACTGAGAGTTTCCTGATGAACTGCCTCCGTGTAGTTAGATACGCCTTAGTTAGATATGCCAACAGACATATGTAATTTTATCTTCCCTCACAGATTTCCTTTGAAGTTCTAGTCTGGAGCATTCCATGCTCTATATTCTGCTCATATTGACAAGGAGATGAGGTAAGTCCCGCACTGGGATAAAGCTAAATCAGAGGTGCCTCAGCTTMCAAGCTCGGGCTTTTCCTCAAGCATGTCCCTGCCAGTCAGCCGGCTGCTGTTGGCCCTCAGGCATGAGGAAGAGAGGAGAAAACAATTCCTTCTGTAATGAAACGACCAGCCAGAAAAGCCCTAGAGATCACACAACAGCCAAAGAAGAAGACATATCTGCTGTGGTGGGATGTAGAGGAAGGAGTCTCATTCTAATTCCATCTCATTCCACAGGTTTCACATTCCATCTCATTCCATGACAAGCTTCACAACAGTTTGGTCCTGGAAGCGTACCACCTTATGTGGAGGTGAACAGGCCACTACGTATTGCCTGCAGCTATAGGCTATCTGGAAAACACAAATTACTGATTACTGGTTCCTCTTCAGTGCTCTGCAAAAGCAGACAGATGGGTTTTAATTGATTTTTTAAAAACATAAATAGAGAAAGCTCAATCATTTTCTGGTTACTGTTCTGTGTTTATGTTTGAAAGAGGTTATGAATTTAGGTTCAWTGTGGCTTTCACCTGAAACCAAATCCCATCTCTATTTATGATTAAGTTATTTAATAACTTCTGCACAGGACTCACCTATCCCTGTTTGTTTCTAAAATACTCCCAACTGTACATTTTTTATAAAGTCTGGCTCAACTGCCTTCCTGGCCATCTACTGTCTTCATATTTTCATTAAAAAATGAATTTAGRTTTAATACCAAAAACCATTGCTTTGTGCATAATTTCTTTACTCCTGATGTGTCCGTCTGTGGTATCTTTGGAACCCCTGCCCCAAAAGAAACTCATTTCAGTGAGGTGGTGAATCTTATGTAGTTATTTCCTAGCTGCCAAGTCTTGTGAGCTTCCACTATGGAGTCACCTGCCTGCATGGGGCACTGTAGTGGTGACACGTGTCACTTCAGTTAATTCTCTTTCATGCAAGAGACTTGCAACTCCCAATAGCTGTCATTCACATACTCACATTACAGAGATAGGTATTCTCTTGGAAAAGCTCCGGGATAAGTTTCTCTGTCCTGCCTTTTGCTTGCCGGCATATCTCTCCATCTGTGACTCCCCAGGGAAAGATTAGCAGTTAAAAAGCTTTGCCCACAAAGACAGCAAAGAACAGCTGGACAACAACTTCCTTTCAGAACAGAGAATACGAAGAAAAGAAGCTGCATTACCTGCAGGTTYGAGGGAAAAAACACCCCACAAACCAACAGAGGATGAAATACCTGGATTATAGGTAAATTTTCTCAGACTGAGCAATACCTATAACAAGCACATATCTTTCATCAGAGACAGGGAGAAGCGATGAGTTTATACTGAGGCTACACTACTAAGAGCCACAAGAGAGCTTTCTTCATTGCGAAAGTGAGATGCTGTGTRGAGTGAAACACTAGTGCAATCAAAAGAAAAAAGAAATTCTCAATTAATCAAAATCAAAAGCCCAAATGGCACATCCTTAAAAAAAGAAAAATAAAAAAAACTACCTAGWTGATCCTTCTACAGCTAATTCAGTCATCTTAATCTTGAATAACTGMATGAAAGTCATGAGTAAGCTGATCTGACCTTGAAGGGTCGTAGTTGGCCCTTCTTTAGGGAAGGGGGTAGGACTATAAACCTCCTGAGATTCAAGGTGAATTTTTCTATGGACTTACTACTTCCTCATTGAACATATCACTTTTTAACCGAAGCTTTTGCCTGAACTTGTGACATTCATATGCATTAGATATTCAACATGTTCTTAGCATTTTAACTAGAAGTATTTTTAACTTAGCATTTTCTTAGCATTTGAACTTAAAAAAAAAAATTATAAAGAAAACGTGACCCTGAGAGGTTAATCTTTTCCTGAATTAAACTGTGTCACCTTAGGACTTTTTGAAATAAGGAGGATAACTTACTGCCAAGTGATATTTAGGAGTACGGTGGGAAGCAAAACAGAATCAGAATCAGTAACTTTTTTAAGTTACAGCTAGAAGCAGCACTATCCATCACCAGGCAAAACTTTCAATTAATCTGTTCAGAGTGGGGCAGACAGCCAGGAAGACTCACATTATGCAAACTGTTYGTTTTAGCTAAGTTGGTTGCCCTCTGTTTGCTCAGGATGTTCCAGGCTCATTCAAGATACAYGATGTAAAAACATTATCTAAGGTAGGTTTCATATATAATATACAATGTCTCCTCCCATGGGAGCCATGCTACRTAATCAGATATTCTCCTAATTTACAAAAAATGATCACACAAAACATCCACTGTAGAAGCAAGCAGTAGTTGCAGCATGTGCAGCACAGCTCATAAGAGAATTACATTACTCTTAACTTAACAAGAAAGTTTGCCTTAAGCTAAAGTGAATGTCTCAGTAAAATAGAACATCTTCTATCTGAATAAAAATCGCAGAACAAAACACACAAAATCAGTACAGTTCTCATTCTACACCTCATCTGGAGCTTCTTATAAGCATATTTCAATGCCACCCTTCATTTCTTCCCACAATGAGAAATTCCATTAATAGCATTATTAGCTCTCCTTTAAATAGCTAATTACATCTAACTCCACGCATAATGTCTAATTACTGGTTTATGCACT
Organism: Nothoprocta perdicaria; assembly: GCF_003342845.1. Taxonomy (NCBI): domain Eukaryota; kingdom Metazoa; phylum Chordata; class Aves; order Tinamiformes; family Tinamidae; genus Nothoprocta; species Nothoprocta perdicaria. The sequence continues at coordinate 5,506,289 of NW_020455204.1, read as the reverse complement.
CTGAGTGCTTTGTAACATGATGAGAAATTACTGAGATGAAATTAGATCAAAAGGTAACATAAATGTATTTGCATTTCAGACTATTTTCATAGACAGAGTCGGAGCTAGAGAGAGTTGGATGAAGAGAGGCAGTGGCCTGAAGACACAACTRCATTTCCATGAGCATTTAGCATCTCTTGCGTTCATTCCTCTACTTCCTCCACGCCCAAATACATGCAAGTGCTGTGGGTCTTGGACAAACATAGACAACTAAAACAGTGAGAGCGTTCAATAGGGTTTCATAATGTGCCAAGAGATGAATGAAATTGTTCTGGAAGAGAATCATAAGAGGGTACATTAAACACAGCTATTACTGCTATTTTTAAGGGGTTCTGTAGTACTATAATAAAAATCTGCTACCTAAAATATTTGTACAACAGACGGATGAAAAGTTTTAGCTCATTATCTCACAGCAAAATGATGTTCTTCTTTTAATTTAAATTTCTGCATATAAAAGTGGRAATGTTACCACTCCCGCAAAATTAAAATAGGAACTGATATTGGACAAGGTCGGAACAGTATGGAAGCAGCATTGTGCTAGAAATGAATGGAGAGGAGGGGGTCTGCAGGCAATATTCCTAAAAAAGTCCGAGGAGCCTCAGAATAAAATAGGGGAGCAAGTTCATTCAGAAAGCTCTGCCCCATCAGTACTTTCTCACATTCTTCCCATTTACATTTATGCAAACTACTCCATCAGCAACAAACTTCAACCGCAAATTATTACTTTTCTGTCTTGGTTGAAAGGACTGAAAGTATAACATGAGCAGAGCTAGACTGTTCATTATTTTAGCCTGAAATCTAAAAAGACTTCATTCATATCACTAAGAAGATTCCAGCAAACTTCCATGGACATCAGGATATGCCCTTAGCACCCAACAGCTATTTTCAGATCAATTGCATTTATCTTTTACTGTTATTTTCCAAACGACATGTTTTTCAGAGTTGCATTATGTCTCAGTCCCTTACCTTACGCTCTCATTTCCTAATGCCCCTCTTTTGCTTCTTTTACTGTGCTGTTTTAACTGAGCAGAGTCATTCTTCCTGCTCTTGGTTCTTCCCATTCTTGCTTTTTTTTTTTTTTTTTTTTTTCTTTTTTTTCTCCCTCTCCTGATTGTAGGCTGATTCTCATAATGAGTGTCCCTCTCAGAATCACTTACTGCACTTCTGCTTTTCTTGAAAAATTGCTCTCAAAGCCAGGCAGATTAAGGAGTGATTTACCTTACTTCAGAAAGACATTGCTCCTAGTCTTCTGAAAAGGTATCTGTCTCCTATTCAGCAACAGCTGTTCACCAAAATGCATTTTCATAGGAAGACTGACTTAAGAACCAACTCCATTCTTATCAACACCTAGCAAAATCTTTACGCTAATTGCTGTGTAAAAGTTTTGCTCATGAYTTAAAACAGGGGAGACATTGCACCAAGCTTTTAAGAACATTTTTCCCCTTTTTATTCTTGATCACAGTACTTTCAAGTACACAGTACTTGATCACAGTACTTGATCACGTGTCTTTCCTTTGTATCTCTGTCCTTTCAGAGATGCMTCAGAACAAATGCTTTTACATTGACTGGTCGGAAATAAGGGAGCTGAACTTCATGCACCACAGCATCAAATTAACAGAGATGGGTCATGAATTATACAGATAGTTTGTCATTCATTTCCTTTAGATTGTACAGCTAATTAAAAGCTGTACTTTTCAYACAAATTTTGTAATTACTCTGACATATGCTAACCAAGCATTCCATCCCTGGCTGGTATGCTCCATTAGAGTGAAAGTTAATGGTGGTCTGCAATTCTGACATTAGTCTGAACCATAAAAACTAATAGCTGAAACTTTATGTTGTTGGTGATCCGCTTCTGTGACCTCTTGGCTATGTTTACTAAAGACACATATCCTCCTCCATGAAAAGGAATGAGTCTGTTTGAAAGGCTCATCCCATCCTAGGCCATTTCATAAAAAAAAAAAAAAAAACCCTCTGTCTAGAAAAAAAATGAAGAGAAATTGCTGAAAMAAAGCTACCCATCTGAGACTTTGAACAGTTCACCTCCCCTCATGTCTAAGCATCTCACAGTGTCATCGGGGAAATTAAAAGTATGTTCACTCCATTACAGACAGAGCATCCCAAAAAACATGCTGGATAACTTAATTCCCCAAGGTATTTATTTTGTATACATAAGAAGGAAGCACATTAGATACATGGGCAGGCTTCAAAAGATCACCAGGAAAAAAACACAGCCCAATGTGAATAGTAATCACCATTTTGGGTTCCTATATGGGCTCCTAACTAACAGCAGAACCTGTAAAACACCTGAGGAGCTTGGGAGGCAGCAGCAATCTGTTCATGATTCATTTGACCAGTACAAGACATGCAAGGCGACTGATGGCCTGACYTTTCTTCACTGAAATCAGATGGAGCCCGTCTCTTCATTTGAAATAATTCCCTAGAAAAGCAGAATTGATAGTCCATCTTTAACTAGGTATTTCTTATCAAGGAGCTGCACCTTTTACTCTTAACAAAGATTAGAGAAACAGAAGAGGTGCTACTTCAGTAATTGGAAYAGAAGCTCTTAAGGTGTCTTCGCATCCTCTATCACTCATTAATAAAAGCTTTAGTTAACAACTGGGTCTATCCGTTGTTCCAAGGGCAAAAGTGCAGTCATTTTCTGCTGTGTAGATAGCGATGAATTTTGGAAAGTTCTTATAAATAAACTTTTTTCAGTYTTTGCAGTATTCTGCTTCTTAGATTTTCCTTGGCTCCTTTCTTTCCTCCTTTATCTTTTCAAGATAAAAATCTTTGATAGATAGCAGAGAAGCACAAAGACTTTCAGGGCGTCTGTTCGATACCASGTACCAACCCAGAGACATCTCAGGAAAAAGAGTTTTACAGATTATACGGCCTACACTTTCACAGTACATGGCACTTGAGCACCACCGATTTAATAGTCGTAATTGAAAGTCTTATGTAAAGTACTTGATTTTCCTATGTTTCTGACCCTTTATTTCATCATTTAYCACATTTTGATGTGTTATTAAAATAACCATGGTTAGGAACGCCCCAACACCTCAGGGCTCACGATCATTCCAACTAGAATATAGAAACTTGTGCACAAAGCTAAGCAAAGAAGAAAGTAAAATAGATGAGGCTGGATTCAGTACGGTCCTCTAAAGAACTGCTCCCTGTGAGACATTCTTTGCAGAAGAAGAAAGCGGCTGCACCTAATCTTTCCTTGGAATATTTCTCTCTTCACAAGATTCATATCACCGACTCCTATTATCTATCAGGCATAACTTATATTATGGATCAAAGATGAGCTTTCTCCCATGAACACAGAAAACCACTGCAGGTTTTAGCCTTTTTCACCTTCTTTGCGTTGCTCAGAAGACAAAACCAAATAGGAGAGAGCAGTAAGAGGATAAAATTTCAAAATCTGTCTTTGTTCTACTGTATCTCAGGTTATTTTCTGAGCAGATACTTAAGGACTGAAAAGTTCTTACCGAGTTCTTAACCTTTTAGTAGTTAACAGTGATTCTACAATCACTGGCATAAGAGGCATATACCACAAAAACACTGACAAAACCACAAGAGAGTTGGCAAAAAGAGCCTAAATTTTAAGTGTGTTGCTCTCAGGAGTCAACAAGCCAACAGACACTTGAATTGCCATCTGAATGGGCATCCCAACACTGGCATGGTATATTGCCAAAGAAATGACCATGGTATCCATAAGAATGGTTTACCCAGAATGTTCTCTTTAATCCCTGTAGACAGCTTTGCATCACAATGGCTCTTCAGAGTAATTCCTGAATCCCAGGCCAGTGCACTCTTCACTGACATTAGCATCGCAGTGCCTTCTCCTCAGGGTCTCTTTGAGCATGCAGCTCCCAGTTTTAGTCCTGTAGATTATTTAAATGTGTGTTTTGATGCACTAGCAAAATAGTTGACCTTCATTGTAAGGCTGTTCAAGTAAAGGGTGAGATTTCTTGTGTTTTAAAGAACGTCATGTTGTAAAATTTCATTGACTTTTCCTTGCAATAACTGAGAAAAAACAGAGAGAGAGAGAGAGAGAGAGAGAGAGAGAGAGAGAGAGAGAGAGAGAGAGAGAGAGAGAGAGAGAGAATTCTTCCTCTGAACCACTAAGATTTTACATAACTTCAAAACACTTCAGTGTATTATGGACATATATCGACATGGATTTTCTCCTGTATAGACCACCCAAGCCTTAGCCACAAGTGAGATTATCTACAAGACTAAAAACCTATGTTCCCAACATATCCTCATCACGTCAGCAGCAAACCAAACAAGAACAAGAATCCYTTCCTGCATCAGGACAGTACATAATTTATCATCTCTCTCATGGCAAGCTAATCTTCAAAACTCAGTTTTAAAAAGTTGATGAGGCTTGTTAGCCCCAGGGAGATCTAAGCTCTCATGGAAGAGTAGACACATTTGGTAGCACTTCAGATATACTCTACAGTTCCTCAGTGTATGTTTTCAGAATGATGTGCCATTTGTCAAAGTCATTTAGGGGAATGTTACCAAAGACTGATTCCTTCACCGCATTTTGGAGAGGTTGTCTCGTGATTTGAGCAAACTGTTAACAGAAAAGAAGCCAGGTGGGATACTGAGTTATTCATTCTGAAATCTATGATCTGTGTAGCTGAAGAAAACAAAACAAAACAAAAACACTCATTATACAGAGCAGTTGTGTATCCATGACATGAAGTTTCTCCTATATTTTGAYGCTGTCAGTGTAGTGTAGAACAACTTCCAACTATGAAATGCAAATGAACTGCACACAGTTTCTGCTTCCAGGGCAGTAGTTAGAAAGAAGTAGTTAGAAGAAGATGGGTGGTGTTCTTGTGCTTTTGCAGAGCTTTTTCTGCAATTGCTCTTGTGAAATTTTGGACTTAGTAGTGTTTTATGGTCAGGTAGACAATTCACAGATGGCTTAAATGAGTTGAATTTCTTTATCCTATTGAACATTTGGATTTACAGGGGWTTGTTCAATTTACTTCATATGATAGGAGGAATTTAAAGCCAAAGATCTGAATGTGATGGAGATAAAACACAAACATATCCTTTCAAATTGGCAGTGAAAAGAGCTACTTCCTCAAACAGTGAAAATATTTGATCACAGAGCATGTGTTAACTCAGACAYAGGGAGAATTCATTATGTGGAAATGAAAATGAGAGCTGGAAATGCTAGCCAAAATCAGATTATTTCTGCTATCTTTCTTCAGCATTACATGTCCCTGTATTTCCTATTCAGAGAGGCAATTCTACAGGGAAGGAAAAAATTACCTGGTGCATAGATGCACCTGCAGAGAAACCACAAGGGTGTTATTAAAGTCAAAAAGTCAAGCAGTCAGGTGTTAGGAAATGTCAGAATTAATGTTATTTATACAACCTCATTCATATCATTTTATCCCAATACATTATGCCAGTGTCTTTAGTTATCTGACCATACACTGTTTTTCCACAGGACTCCAGCCTCATTAAGTATGTAGGACAGGCAGCACTCAGTTTGACAGATATGTAGTCTTTGCTCTGTGTTGCCTAATATTTGACCCTTTTTCCCCATCCCAGACGTAAATCCTCATTTGAAAACAGAATTCTGTTTTCCTTGTCAGCTTTCCAGGAGTACTTCTTACAGGATTTTCTGAAGTTAATCCTACAGTGCTGACAAGAAATAAGAGGTAGCACTATTCCCATTTCACAGATGGGGAATGCAGGCACAGACACAAATGTTATGCTAAATTTAGCAGAATGTGGGTCACCTATGATCCAACTTTTTCAGTATATGTATTATTCAGGCAGCACTTAACTATATGCAGAGACTAGTACATTACATTGAAGTTCCTGCAATTTACAAAAGTTTGGTTTGAATGGCTTCCCATTAAATCTTTCAACACTGCAAGTTTTTGATGGAAAGCTGTGCCTTACTTCCCAAGGGAAATGAAACACATACAATTGTGCCATCTATCTATTCATGTGCTGTTAATACTCCCCGCGTCTAGCTTCTGACCTGTTGGTTGGTTTCATACAAAATTGATAGAGGAAAAGGTCTCTAAGTGAACGTCTCTAAGCTTAATAAAAACTCTCTGCTAAGCAGGGAGAAAGGCACAAAGTATATTCTCTAATGAGAGAAAGCAAGTTGCACCTCTCCCTCATTCCTGTTCTGGCAGGGAATGAAAACTCCCTGCTCTGCACARCTTTGACCTGGCCGCTGTATGGAAGGCTGCTTCTCAGCCAAACAGGTCGAGGATGTGGAAGGAGCAGGGAATGCCACAGAAAGAACAGGGAATGCTGTTGGCTGGGTATGAGGTGTATCCACCTCTAAGGCTGTAATCTTCAGTTGGGCTACTGTGCATGGGCAAACGAGCAAAACTAAAGCAAACTTACCCTACCATGCAAATACATGGAGCTGGTATCCACACTGCCTGCTGAGAAGTTGTATTCCAGTCTGATGCTACAAAGCAACCAGGCTATTCCATTTTTATTAGTACAGCTATTCCCAAACCTCCTGCAGCCAGCCTTTACTTGAGGGATTGGCACTCACCAACATCTGAGCTCTCTTCTGCTCTTTCTTGCCAGATCCCCAATATTTATGACCACTTCTCATTCATCATTTTGAGGTCAAGACAGACTTAGCACAACATCCCACTTCTGCCTTAACTAGGGCAGTCAGCACCTCCCTCCTCACCTTCCAGCCCCTACATTGAGACCCTCCCTGCAGTAAAAGTATAATCACTGCCATTCATCCAACCTGTACCAAGATGATTTTCCTCTTCATTATTAAACTATATTGTAGGGGAAAGATGGGGTGACATTGGCTGCATGATGCAAATTATATGTTATGCTTTTACCTGGAGTCTGCCTGGGGAACATGCAACAGGCCTGCTGTGGAATTTACAAACCAGGCAATGAAAAAGGTATCATTTTCATCAGCTTACAGTTGTTTAAGGCATGTTGACTGCATTTATAAAGAGAATATAGTCGTGAGCACAGCAAGAACTGGCTTTTTAAAAAATTATTATTATAAAGGTATTTCTAGATAGGGGTGATGCATTTTTATGAAAATTAAGTCATACAAAAAATAAATGGTAATAGTACAGCAGTGAATTCACCATCTATGACCTTGCAGATCTCTAGCAAGCATAGAAAGCAAAGCTAAAGAGGGGCCAAGGAGATGCCAGCCATGGACACAAGGACATCGCGACTGCGGCTACTAGAAACTTGCCCTYGCTTCAATCCAGGAGGGCAGCTGAGGGTGTGCAGATTGGGAAAGCAGCAAGGAGGAACTAATTTGCTCTGTAAGAGACCTTACAAGCTTTATATACAAAAACATTGCTATTATTGCTAAAATCGTCAGCAAATTGCACTCCAGTCTCATCTACAGCCTGCCCACAGTATTTGCTGGTAGAACAATCTCCATGTAAGCAAATGTGTGCGTACAAATACTTAAAACTAGACATCCTGGTTTCTGCATTACAGAGCAAGGCCTTTGCTGATTAAAGCAGCATGCACCTGTGACGAAGAGGACAACTCTATTTTTCTCTTCCTCGCAGCTGTTAAAAATGATTTTTAAGAACCTGCTTCATAACCACAAATTACAAGCAGCATGGACCAGGAAACGATCGTTCTTCCTGCCCCCATGACACATGACTCTCCTCAGAGATGTCGCTATTTCTGCATATAAAAGAGTTCCTCCATTATGCACAACGAGAAACAGCTACTTCYGGTAATGCACAAGCAGCAATATTTATACCTCTAATGGCTAATAAATGCAAACAGATTTTGTTCAGAATATTCACAATGCCAGAGAAAACGACGTCTGTGCAAGCGCATGTGGCAGAACACAGTGTCATTGGGACTACATTTTCCACCAGTTTTGCACTAGAGCTCTGTTTCTTTGTTTTACAGCACTCCTTGCATACAAAATGTCTTCAGGCAAAGACAAAGATAACAAAATTCCAAAGAATTCTCTGGAAGAAGAACGTTGTTCTGGAAGCAACTGAGCTGCATAATGAATGGCCATGATAGTCTCTCACAATCCTTATTCACCAGCATGGCACAAAACAGAGATCCTGAGGATCCATAGTCACCAATTAACCTTTTGTAAAGTGAAACCACATCTGTGAGTCAAACAGATAAACTCAATGCATCTTAAAAAAAAAAAATGGCTATTTACGTGAACATTGGACTTCTCTCACCTCCACACAAACCAAATACTGGTTTGTGCACTAGTTTTCTAGAGTTATAGGGGAAGATCAGGTAGGTTGAGTAGGACAGATGAGCAAATAGCAAGGTGTTATTGTCTCTTCACTCTAGTCCCACAATATGATAAAACAGACCCAAATGGGAAAAGCTTCACTCAAAGTCATTAGAMAAACATCTGGAGTGCTGTAACGCAACTGAACCTCAACAGACTTTCCTTTTGGCCTCCATAGCCAGTCTAACAGAGCCTTGGCTAAGGATGTGACCCCTTCTACTGTAGGAAAATGGCAATAATTACTCTGAAAGTAAAGAGAACTTGCCTTTTAGGTTATATAAGCCTAATGTTATCACTGTCCTATATAAGTACTCAGCACTAGACAACATGCAATTGAATGAAAGCTGCAACACAGGGCACAGAAATGGCTGAAAAAATTAATACCAGCAAACAACGATATTGATTTATACATTCAGTATTCCAGGCAGACTTGGCCATTTTAAGTTATTACCCTCAGGAGTCAAAGTATTCAACTGCCATGCAAAAATAAAGGAGAAAAAGTCAAAGAATATAATTTGCAACATTTGCAGCTGAGAAAAGGAGATATTGAATGCACAATGTGTATTGAATGAGGAAAAATCAGGTTGAAAAAGGAATGGAGGAAAAAAAAAGCAGCATACTCAAAGGATTTCTAGCCTACTGTAGAAGGTATAATGCATTACATATATTATTTACACAATCCTTTTATTTTGTCTTTCTGATATTGTTCAAAATCCAAAAAATTTCATCTGTGCATGTGATTCTACAGACATCCAAAATACATGCATACATTCATAAATATATAAAACATCAAAAGAACGACTACTGGGTCAGAGAGGACTTCAAAGCATTAAGGGATACAACACCTATTTCTATGTAAAGWTAAGGTAACAATATTGCCAGTTATGGATAAAATAATAATTTGCATTACTATCCACTGTAAAGCAAATTGTTATTTTTACCAGCAAGTACATGGCTTGCATTAGACTTGGTGTCAAGATGAATATTAAATCAGAGCTGGTGAATAATTCATACATATTATATAACACAACTGCTCATTCTGGGATTTGTGTTTGAAGAATGACTACTCCTGGTTAGATTCTGGGCCAGAAAACACTCCAGCATGACCTGTATACAAAGAGATAATGATTTGCTGATGAAAGGATTGGTTTGCTGTATTTTTTTTTTTTAAGATATTAAAAATTTAGTGAGTTTTCATTATACAGACCTATCTACAAAAGACTAAATAAGCAAATAGACAAATTCAGCAAGCATGTTCCATCCACTAAGTTGATTGYAGAATGCAAAGCAAACTAAAGGCCAGCACCCATCAAATACAATGCAAAATRTAGTGTGATAGTGAGAACACTATGCTTGGTTCATTCCTAGCTCTGCCAATTGTTTGGCATATAACAGGAACAATCTATGAAGCCAAGGGTAGCAAGAATGGAAGATTACTTTAAAGAAATTTTTGCTTAAAAATTTATGTTTTTTTTTTCTGATGCCTTTTTTTGGGGGGGAGGGGGCGGGGGGGAGAGGGTTGGGTGGGAAGGGTTAATTTAGGACACTATATGTGTACCTGAAGAGCTCAGTTAAAGACTATGCATTAGTATCTAGAGGTTCCTTSCAGCAGAACAGTTTTACCAGCAAATCATGGGGAGCTGTAAAGTAAAAGCGTCTTAATGAAATATCATCTTTGTTCATGTTTGTGTTAGTCTGTGAAATTCTGTATGCCTATTCAATAATTCGCTCTGTAGCTAGTAATAGCCATGGKGTAAATCTGTTAAATCAAGTTATTRTAAGACACGGAAATTAATAGTTTTACAATTCAATTCTTGCCTATATTTTAAGATTTTGCTGCCAAGTTTTAGCGTACTTGTTTCCTGAATGCTGACAAGCAGAACAACTGTATTGATTCGCAGTATTCATTCTCCATATGAYATCACTGACAGCTTCATTACATGGATGCTAATTTTTTTTCCATGTGGTCACCCTTAACAAGATTAAATATACTTGGTATTTTCAAGCCATTTACTTGAAAGGAATTGTGGTTAGATTGTCATCACATCAAGGTTATTTAACCCAAGTAGAAAGGAAAACAGACAAGCAATTCTGAAAAAGAGGTCATCTGCTGAGGACGTGTACCACTCAATTTTTGTGACATGTTAAAGTGGCATTTTATTTTCAATCTTAAACTATTCAAATTATCCTGAGGTGTTTTGCATATTTAGGGAACATGTATTTAGGACAACTCATTTCCTCTTTGAAATCAGAATTCTGATCTCACTCGAGTCAATGGGAGCTTTGCCAGCTACTTTAATGAAATCAAAATTTGGTTCTTACTATATATAGCTGAGATGGCTTCATAATACTCTGAACAACAGCATAAATTATCCCAGACTTCTGCTTCTGCTGTAAATTGCTAATACAATCATCAGACTGAGGGTGTAAAGGAAGCCAGAAAGATTATAGTWGTGAAAGAGGGTTATGGTGACACTCTGCACCATATAAGCACATTTACACATATTACACATATAAGCACATTTACCCATATTATGATGTTAATCTRCATGAGTTTCCTGGTTAATCTATCTTCTCTAATTAAAGTTGTTCAACAAACCAGCTGAGGCACAGAATAATACATCACTGCAAATAAATATGGTGCTACAATCAGCACATTTTCAGGCAATTCATAAGTGTCACTGCATACCAAGTACACATGCCAAGAAACATTACACCTTTCTYCAAGCTTTTCTCCTTTTTCCTTTGGGTAATGCTTATGCTTAAGAGTTCAACGCGATCATTATTTGGCTGACTGGGAGATTGCAGAGAGGCTCAAATAATAGATTGTGCCAACTAGAAGGGAAAAAAAAAATCCATGGCTAGTTAGCAGTACAGGGTTCATTAATAACTACTTCCTAAAGGGGTCCCGCTAGCCTACAGCGAACCTCAGACACTTTATTTTTTTTATTTTTTTCTCCTCTCTCCTCCAAGGAAGTTGATGTGTGATTGATGCAGACTAGAACAAATTCGCTCTGTTAACGCAGTCTCCAACAACTCAAATGTCCAATGGCAGTTCCTTGTAACTAATCTCCTTCAGTTCATCCTCTGATAGGCATGAGACAAGTTGCAGGAGAAATAAGGAGGGAAACACAAGGGCAAGAAATAAGGAGGGAAAGTAAATTCTCTTTTACATATATTTGCAATGGAGGTGTCCCAAAACTGAATAATTTAAGTTGAACACAAGTAGGCTCTCAATAGACTTGCAGAGTTCACACCTGCTATTACAAGCAGCTTTAGTTTACTCAACAGACGACTCCCCTACTCTTCACAGATCAAGCAAAAAGATCTCTCTCACAGGCTTTTGCATTAAAAAAGGCATTAAAACCAAAATACAGAACTAAACTGAAAGCTTTTCATTTTTTTTCTGTAATTACCAAACACAGCAGCTGCATGGTGGAAGAATAATGACCTCCCCCCTCCCTGCTGCCCATTTGGAGAAAATCCAAGGCTTGTTTGGTGCATATTTTTGTGGGTTTTTCCTTCTTATGATATTACTACTTTCCTCTGTCAAGAGCTGGGTTTGTTTTATTGCTTTAGCTAAGGACACTATGGCAATACAATAAATAGAATATAAYTGGATATATCTGTCCTGCATTTATTACTGCTGGCATGCCTAAGAATAGGCCTCAGGTCCTGAACCTCAGCGCCCTTGTGCTCAGAGCAGTACAGCATCTAACTCGCCTTTGCCCTGAAGACCTTTCCGAGATGCTTTTCCTCAGGATTGCACCACACACTGCAGAGAGCAGAGAGCCCTCAAGGTGGAAAACGACCCTGTTAAAATATCCCTGACTCACCGAGCAAGAAAATATTGACCAGAATAACCAACAGCTTCAGGGCAAAACTGCAGTGAATAAGGCAAACTCCTGTCCACAACTAACAGTCAATGATGKGGCAAAGCAGTTATAAGTAGTTTGCCTCTCAACGAGTCGGCTGGAGAGCCCCCGGACTCTTTGCTTTGCAAACTTGTCTGCTTCTGTACTACTACCTGGCACTGTGTGATCAGCACCGTTTAAATGAGTTTGAGCTGAAGGAACTCCATCGTGCAACTACTAGAGAAGTAATTCAAATATTTTGCTAAACTATGAAGTCATTTAGGTCATGAAGACACATCTGAAATGTTTAAAGTCAAGATATGCATAAAAAAAAAGAAAATAAAAGCTAAGATGTTTAATATATGAATTATAAGTAAGCTTGAGGTTCAGGTAAAGGAAGGCAACCAAGTTCAGTCTCGTGCCAAGCTCATGAGTAGCCTTTCACTATACTAAAGCATCAGGCCAAAACAACCCCAAAACACTTTGAGGTATAAGTCAACTTGGACCCTGAGCCAAGATGTATTGCTCAGCCTCAGTTCTATTAATATATTCTGTGAGCTTGCTTCAGAAGACGAGGAACTTGATAGAACCTTAAACTTGTCAGCAACCAAAGTTTCTTTTCCTGCTCTGTGTGGGAGAAATTACTAATGTTTCTTGACATTTTGACCACAATTCAGTGCTATACACATGCCAAAATCTGAAAAGTCATCTAACTATTTCTAAGACAAAATCTTAATGCAGACTGTACTCTGAGCAACAACCAGGTACTCAACTCCATCTTCTGAATAAGAAAAAGAATGGAGATTTGCTTTCTTCCAGTTAGGCCATGCCCTGTCTCCATAGGACACACTGTTTTAATTACTAAAATTCAGTGAATAGAAGTCATCTAAGTTGACACCATTTTGTATTTTCAAGGTAGAGTCAAACTTCTCTTTACAAAACCATCCGTACATATTTATATGGGCTTATTGTACAGTATATACTGTACAGAATAATGGAAGAAATCTTTAAGTAAACAATATGCTTGGATTACTGGGAAATTAGGTCTATACAGCAGACTGCAACACAAAGTGCTTCACACCATACATTATTCCTACAGAAAGAGCACATGGCCACAGAGGCATCTGACAATGTAAAGCAACTGCTACCATCCATCACCTAAACTGATGGCAAAAGGTGCCAGTAAGTGCTGCCAACTGCTGCTCTAATAAACAGTATTCGTCTCAACAGAAAGCCAGTACCATGTGCTGATTTATAGTAAATGTGTCATTCTTTCTGCTATCAGACTTGAAGACAGTAACACGTASCTTAAAGTACTAGAACATATTTTTAATAAATACACAGTAATGGTATTGGCACGGCAGTTTACCTGCTATATGTGGGTTAAAAAAAAAGGCATTTAAATTGACCATGAAGACACCTAAAGATATTTTACTACATTCTATGTTGTTGATTTCCTAAGCACTGCTTTGAGAATGAGGGATCAATAAATTACCTATGAATAATGTTTATTGATACACTTGACACCTGTGGACGCATAGGTGTCAAATCCAAGTGCTAAAGAGGCTGTGCTTAGCAGAGCTGAGGGACACACAGACTTATAATCCATACAAACACATCACGTGAGAGCTGAAGTAACAAATAGTGACCATGGAAAATAAGGAAAATAAGGAAAATGAGGAAAAAGAATGCCAAAGTCCTCCAAGTAGTAGCTTTTTTTTTTTTTTTTTAAAGCTATTACTGGAACTTTGAGTTTCTTACAACCATGACCACTGTTTCTCTTTCCAAATAAACCAGTGTTAATTAGGGAGGAACAAGAGTCACTAACAGATTTCTTCCTCCCAGAGATTATTAGTTAAATCCTTCTTTTTCAATTCCCACTGCCAGAGATATTCTTAAACCGGAGAGCAGCAGTTTCTCCCTTTCCAAACAAAAACTAGAGAGAAAGAAACAAACTCCACCACACCAGCCTAGCAAACTGGACAAGGATGACAGCATCTTCGGAGTGGGCAGCATCTCATGACAATAAAGTTCTGGATTCACAGAAGGAAACACTGCCACAAGAATTAACAACTGCTAGAAGAAACAAGTCAAAGATGGCATTTAGAGTGTAGCTGGGGAGGTTAACAGCTCAAGTTTAAGTGCTTCCTTGCTAGAATCCATTTCAAAACCACACTGACATTTTGCARATACAGTAAGGGCAATAATTAAGTAGTGTAGCATGATTCAGAGACAGATCTTCTAAAGGTGGCGGGTTGTCTGGAGTCACTGACATAATGAGTGAAAAAGGAATAAGTGTTTGGACTGTACTGTAGTATTAAAAGATGTTCACATTCTGTCTCTGTTAAACCATGTAGCTTTTTGAGCATGGCAAATTTGATTTCCTTCAGACTTAATACTTAAGTGCTTAATACTTAAGTGCTAGGTCTGACAGCAGCTTTTCCTTAACTTTCCTTTCCTTAGCTTTTCCTTTTTCCTTAATCTTCTTCCAGTGTAGATTTGTGTCTGAGCTGATGATATAGATCTTATCTTTTGAGTTACAGGATTTCTCTAATCCTGACRCCCTGTTTACTTAAACTGATACAAATTTGTCTTTGAGACATCCACCCTGCTGTTAAAGTTCTCCCTCGCAGGCTTTCAAAACTTTTAGTCAGCCACGATATTCTAAAATATTTTATAGTCCTTTGACTTAATGTCTTTTTTCTTTCCAAAAAAAAAAAAAACTGTACATCTGGTAGCTCTATACTGTGCTTATTCTGCACCTCTCATACCAAGTCAGTGATTAAGGCTGTCTGATAATCATTTAGCTTCACAATTTCATTTTTATCAATTATACTTTTCTGATTATACCCTCCAGATACTGAACTTAAAAAAAAAAAATCCACACAAAGTGAAAATTGCAGAAACAAACTTATCCACAAAGTATCCTGGAAAACAAGATGTTTGCTGTGAATTATCAACCATAAGTGACAGCAGTTTCATTACTCCAGACTTCAGGAATCACCATGGGTGGCTGACTCTACTTATCCCTGCTATTACCTTTAGGATGAAAAGATAAAGTAATTTTAACAATAGTGTGTTATGAGAGTAATTAAAATTTTCATTTTCAGTTTGCATGTTACTCTTGACCATCCTAACGTAAATTCCCATCACCAAATACTGTTGTTTATGCCATAAATTAGATCTTCAAGACAATAATTCTATTTCCCAAGACATATCAAGGACCTGTACTGTTATTGTTTCATTTTCCTTTGAAACATGAACCAGCTGTCTGATTCAATATTTCTAACTCTCAAATTCTTAACCAGAAGCCACAACGGTATTGAATGGAAATTACTTTTACTGGAAGGAACTTCAGGAACGATGAGCCTGCTGAGCAGCATTTATTTCCTTTTTATAYAAACAACATTCACGTGTACTCTCCTTCAATATGACACCTACCTAATATCAACAAGCTCGCGCAGATCAGAGTAGAAACAATACAGTGTTAATTACTGAGTCCTTCTGCCTTAGGTCCACAATCATAGCCAACCGAATTAAGAATTTATTGCAAAATGACCATTAAAATACATATTGTTTGTGAAATTTTTTATTTGGTTCTCTGGATTATTTAAGAAGCAGAATAATAAAGTTAAAGACATGATTTGATGTCATCACTATGGTTTATTCCAACTCAAAAAGCAAATGAATAATGATTTAGGATTACAAACACTAGCAAGCCAAAGATTGACTAAAAGTCCAATCTTACAAGTGGATCAGCACAGGTACACAGAAATGCCTAAGCAGCTGTACTCATACAAAGACCATTTGGGCCGTATAAAGCCAGATACTAGACTGAGATCGTCCACTTTGAAGCTCTTCCTATATTATGATGCCTACAAAAATAAAATAAAAAATCTTAATGATTGGATTGCTCAATAGAATAAAATACTTCAGTCTGGTTCAATGAGCTCCCCTCCAACTCAGAATTTGCCCTTATGGAAGGACTAATGACTTATGGCAAGCAGATTCATTATGAAATATGGCAGCTTCACACAGCTTCAGGTTTCTTACTTGATCCCAGCCAAACTGTGAATGAGAAAGGAAAGACTGCTAAGGGACAATGACAAGTTGTACCAGAGGGAAAACATAGAAAGATAGTGACAAACTCTATATGTTTTTACACTGACGGATTTGAAGCCAAAGTGCATAGCACACACTGAAAGCACCAGCTGTTGAGTATGAAACATTTCACACTTGAGACATTTAGAAACCAAACATCAATTACTGAAGTAGAAATTTAAGAATGTTTTCTGACAGGGAAATGCAAGTCCTCAGGAAGAAAAATAAATATTTGATTACTCCAACTATCGATATCAATACAAGGCCCTCAGGCATCATGCTTGTTGACTTTGTGAATCATACCTACCTACAGACAGCGCTGCACAATAGGTAATTGCAAGATGCAGAGAGCCAAAAGCAACAGCAAGCAGCTCACTGACACATTACCATGCCACCTGGCACTGGGTTAACATATCTTTCGGGGACCCTTCTCACTGTTCTGACAAGCTATTACTCAGCCACACAACCAGACTGGTCAGTCGTCATCTGCTGTGATTTGTGAGCAGTCTACGCAAAAGCTACAATTAGCCTGGAGTTATATTCTGACTCAAAGGAATGCTTATTTCAAAAAGCAATTTTTAAGGTTTTAGACTTCAGACATCAAATTACGCAGCTCTAAATCCAACTCAAAAGCATGTTTGAAATAGCACATTTTTACAATAGCTGCTTATCAGGGACCTCAAACAAAAATAAAACTTTACTCTGAAACTCATATAACTATCATTTCATGGATCCCAGCAAGGACTTGGAAGGAAATTGCCTACAGATGCGTTAGGCAAACTGTTCAGTYATCAGTTCTTGCCCTGGTGCAGGTAGCCTCTAACAGCAATGCTGTCACAAGACAACCTCTCCTCTCGTATGCCCATGCAAAGGTGGGGAAACGCTGACTTCAGTTTGACGACTACACACATTATAGCTTGATCATATCTATATTTGCACATATAACCATATTTCTGCTCTCCATAGAAACTCGGCAAACGATTATCTTGCAGGCTCACATCCATTGATGTAGATTTAACGTTCTGCTTTCCATTACAGATCAATAAAACCCCCACTGTTGCAAGCAGCAGTCTGGCAAGCTGATGACTCACTGCGCAGATGGATTAAAAGAATTAACAAATTGCTATTTGTGAACATTCACAGGAATCAGAAAGTAACTGTGAGGGGRAAAAAAAAACCAACACACAAAGATAGTAAAGGATATTCTGATCAATTTGCAGACAGCATGCCAACAAAGCAGGACAAAATAGTAATTTYTCTTCTTCACTAATTCACCTGTCTCCTCCTTATGGATTTTAATCCATACAAATGAACCAATGAAACACATTTATTAATGTTCAAATACCAGCACTAAAAATAAGGAAAGATCAATAGTCAACATCTCCCCACCTGTATAAAAGGCTCAAGAGGTCTTCTGATGTCTGCTTTCTTTGCAGGTTTTCATCAAATTATACTGAATGACTAATGTTCGGGTATTTATGGACACAAATAAAATAAAAGCTTTTAAAATGTAGTTCATAGATCAAAATTCACTAAAGAAGCTAAGAGGCAATGCAAATGGCTGCTGCCACATCTTTATTCTTCTACAACTAAGTAGTAGCATACCAGGCCCAAATCTTCAGTAATTACTTCCACAACAGAATGCAGTATTGACTTTTTCCTAAAGCACACAGGGAACCCGGAATACTTCAGCATAATTTAAGAGAAAAGCCTCAGAAAAGCAATGGCTGCTGAAGACTAATATTTACTTCATTTGCACCGAGAAGAATTGCCAGAACTATGAAGTTTGCAACTAAGTCTGCCTCTAGCTTTGGTGTTCATTTTATCAAAGAGAATGAAAATCATTAATGATCTCTATTTCTTTGTTGWTATTAGTAATAAATATATCCTCACAATCCATTGAAGCAGATGAATCTCTTTTGGGTTCTTTAGGCATGCCACTAATACAAATAAATAACAGTTGTTTTAATGCAGTCCCATGAAGACAGACTTTGACCTTTCCTTTTGGTATTTATTTACTTTCAATGATGCAAAGCACAAAAAGATAAAGCAGAAAAAAAAAAAAAGCAAAGAAAACTATTTCCTCACGTACAAAGTGCAATTTTCTTCAAGTAGCACTGCAATTATTTCCAAGGCTTAATTAAGAATGCTATCACAGCACTAGACAAATGGTACTGCTCATTAACCATTGATTAACCTACATGTCAAATCAGAATTTGCTCATAAGAAAAAACTTTATTATCTGGACATACTAAACCTGTAGAGAGATGAGCTATAACCTTCTCTCCTTTGCAGAGATGATAAGAATCCTCCTAACCAGCAGGAGAGTAACTACCATTGACCACATTGTWACAGAGTTGGCTGCTTTGTTGTGCAAAGAATTTAATGCAAAATTCTTTTGAGGTAAGACAGATACACCACCAACTTGAAGATACCCCTTATATATTCAGTTTATAATTAACCAAACTGTTTGCATTCAGCTTTCCTACACTGATATTTTTAGGACAGTAACAGGAATTGCTTATGTTGTATACATTTTATCTGAAATGTCTCATAGAAAAGCATTTTGGGTAGTAAAACAGAAAGAGGAAAAAGTTGCTCATATAAGGGAATTCAGGAATAAATTCAACATTGACTTAGGATTCGTAAACTTTTCGTTACCCTTCTCAAGCACATTAATTAACTTTAATAATAGTCATGTAATCCTTCTCAAAGATAACACACATTAGAGCAAAAAATGAAAATGAAATAACTTTATTTTCTTATAAATAATGGGAAGAACCACCTAAAGGAAAAGATGAGAGGAGTGCTTTTTGATTACTGTACAAATTCATAATGCACCATCATGTACTTTCTTAAATACACTAACGCTCATATAGGATCTGGTCATGTTCCTGTTTAATTTCCTTAGGTAGCCAATAATTTGAAAGTCATGTTCAGTAGTTCTTCCAGGAACCTCTTAACTCCTTTCCTGATTACAAGCTAATTATATGCTAACACATAGCCTAGAAAATTCAATAATAAGATACTACCACAAGTCATTTCGTCCTCTTTTTCAGGGCTAGACATAAGCTTCTCCATTTCTTTAGGTTGTGTTCAAAACACCCCAACACAATTTATTATTTATTTTAAGACTCATAGTTAGCTTATCCCCTCCTGTTCTCAATAATTCAGCAGGAACACTATCAACACCTGGTGCTTTATTGTTTCTGGGTGTTCTGATGGCCTCTTGGTTCTTCTACAAACAGCTCAGCTGCCTGGAAAACTGCTGTTTATTTACTTTTATCCATCTCACCATTAATGAACTCATTAAAACACTCTCTCCAAAGAACTCATTAAAATACTCTCTCCATCTTTCTGTAATTACATTCCTTGTAACTAAGACTTCCATTTTTGTCCTTTATCTGACTCAGGCACAGTCCATATCCTTGTCTCGAATGCTGACACCTTAGCRAAATGTTCTGCGGTTATCTTATTACACTGCCACTTCAGTGGCATGGAGTCATTTCTCTGCCRTATTATTTGATATGTTCCTGCTCTATCTTTTGGCTGAATCATTTTCATTAACATTGGCTTACAGAAGTCACTATATCCTTGCTACCTATCAATGTTCAATTGCTCCCCACGTCAAACTGATTCTTTCTTTTCGCTTGAAGTACCTCCCACTGTTTTTTCCTGCTCCTTTCTTTACTCTGAACGTTTCCCAGGTGGTATCAAGCTGTTCCACAATAGTCATGCCTATTTTTAATCCCYCCTTGGCATGCACGTACACAACCTATAATTCTTAAGGTTATTGCTATTCTTGGGAGCTTTGCCCYTCTTTGAAACAGCTCGGTCAATGTTTTCACAGGTCAGGAACACACACCAGTCAGAAGCAACTACTCTTAGCACATTTGTTCACAGAGGACTGYGACACAAGCCAATTATTGAAAATTTCCACACATTCATGAAGTTTAAGATATTTGAGTTCWGGACATATATTTTTTCTCCATCTATTCTCTTGTAAGACTGTTCTCCTTCAGAGCAGGGGCCTCCTCACCCGTATCAGCCCCATAGGCTCTGTCTCACTATGCAGTATTAGTTGAACCATCCAAGCCATTCAGTTCCTGAAAAAGCCTTCCCCTCCACCTCAACCTTTTCCCTCACAGCTCKGGATCTCAGAGCCACTTCTCCCTTCTCTCACACAGCCTCGAGCAGCCACCTCCGGCCTCCTACTTCACTTTTCCCCAGTTAAGCCCCTCTGCTCCCTTGGGGCGCCACSAACTCCACCATTTCCTTGGCCCAGCTCTACGCGGGTCACTCCCTCCATTTCAGACGGGCGCCTCTTCCCCGAGAGCCTCCAGCGGCTGGGGGCTCCCGTAACCGCACTATTACTGCGCCATCAGCCCCTGAAGAGCCCCGCGCGCCGCGGACGGCCGCGGGAGCCCCGCGAGGCGCGACCCGGGCGCCTGGGCCAACGTTCGGCCGCGGCCAACGGCCGTGACGAGGCGCCACCCGCCCCGCTCGCCATTAGCCTCCCCACACCCCAGCCTGCCGTTCAGCTCCCGCACTTTCCTCACTACCCGTGCTTTCCTCTACCGTGCCCTCTTGCCAGAAAAGTACTCATCGCGCTCTCTGCTCTCCTCTCCCAGCATTCGGAAGTAGCAACGAGCCCCTTTTCTCCCCTTTTTCATTTTATTTTACTCTTGCTTTCCTAAGCGTTAAGCGAATCTACTAATCGCCGGAAACTATGGCGCCATTTACACTCTCTCAGCGGAAGCGGAAGCTTCGCCATTTTGTTTCGGGTGATGGCGACTGTGGTGCTGTGGAGCTGGGCAGCTCCGCGCGGGCCCGGCCTTTAGGGGGACTCGCCTCTCGGACACTCACTGTTACCGCGAGTTCCCTCCTCCTCGTGGCACCCCCTGGTGATGTACGGAGGGGCCGGGGGCTCTCGACGGACCGCAGAAGACGCAGGCCCGCCGCCCCTAATGTTGTTGTCAGGCGGGGGAGCGGTCCCGGGGCCCCCCGGAGCAGGTGCAGGAGGAGGAGGTGGAGGTGGGAGTAGCCGTGTGGAGCTGCTGGTGTTCGGCTATGCCTGCAAGCTGTTTCGAGATGATGAGAAGGCTCAGTACCAGGAGCAGGGGCGACACCTTATTCCTTGGATGGGAGACCCCAAGATCATGATCGATAGGTCGGTGCAACCCAACCCCCAGCCTCTGCTGCGAGATCTCCTGTTATAGCCTCTTTCTGTTCCCCCCCTAATGCTGTGGGCAAGTGAGGGGGGCTGTGTGAGCGGCGGAGGCCTCGCTCTGGCAGGCACGTGGGCTTGCTCTTCGCTGGCGCGCTGGAGGCTGCTCCTCCGGGTAGAGTTTTTCAGATGTTGCTTTCGTCACACTGCAAAGCTTTTCCCCCTGTCAAGGGGAACTTCGGGGTTCCCCTGCCTGTCRACTTCGGGAGTTTGGCCCGAACCCTCCTGATATTTGGTGTGTTCTGAGGTTTCCTGCTCCGCATGGATAGGGTAGGGTTTACTGGGTGGAGGTTGGGAAGGAGCCTCTGTTTTCAATGTAAACCCCACTATCATCTATTCCCATTTGGAAACTAGGGAAGCCTTGTTGTCAGGATATGCTTGTCAGACCTATATTGTTTGTGTCCTCAACATAAACGGAGTGCACTGYGGGAAGCAGAAAGGTATATATCCATGTAAGGGAAAATTGGGCCTATTTCTCTTATGTAATCTGACTGCAAGCTATTTGTGTGACCTCTCATGAGCAATTCTGGGGCAGAGAACTTTCTGTTTGTGCTGTGAGCGACTATGTTAGGTAGAATGGCCCTGTATTTAGGAGCTGCTTCCTCTTCCAATTTTATATCAAAAAAAAAWTTTTTTTTAATCTCTTTTGAGGAGTGTTGTTTTGTAGTAGATGCTGGTTTATGGCATGAGAGGTTTTGAGGGGCTTGTCTTTGTTCTCTGCTTGGTCTCTACAATAGCACTGGCAGTGCAGAGTAGGATTTAGAAGTAAATTGGTTCATAATAATTCCTGCCTGTTTTTGCGGAGAGGGAGGTTGAGCAGTCGGGTTGTGTGTTTCTGAGAGGAGCACTGAGAGCTCAGTTCAAGAGGAGTTGTGGGTGTCCCTGGAAACCTCAGTGGGAGAGATGGAAGGATTTTGCTTTGGAAGAAATCACATGACATACAGTAGAAATTTGTTCCCTCAATTTCATCAGTATGTTAGGGCTAAACATGATTTTCCRTGTTTGAGTTTTAACAGGAGTATTTGACTTGGAAAATAATAAGTGTTAGTCTTTTCATTTACCTTCCATAAAACTGGAGAAAATACCCTTGCAGTATATTGGATTTTTCCCTATTAATGATTTCTATGATTGAAGTTAATTGACACATTGAAATAAATAGGGAAAAAAAAGAAAAAAAAAGAAAAGAAAAAAGTAAYGGTGATTGTAGCTTAGATGTGTTTTATGTCTTATATGAAAATAGAAGTGTTACAGTGCTTGTCTTCTAACGGCAGTTCACTTCTATGACAGATTTCTTTAGTACGTAGAGGTATTTTTATGATTCTACTTAGCTGTCTACTTAGCTGGGACCCAAATTAGAGTAGCTACAGAAATTGCTGGGAACAAAAGCTAAGTATGTGCATGTATACACATATGATAACCACCTCCCCCCCCCCCCCAAATGCAAATATCCTACGTCTATAAGCTAGGGAATTTGCACTTACTAATTTTCTAAACTCCTTTGGAAGCTTAGGTTTTTTTCCATCTGCAGCAGCAGGAAGTCTTCATTTTCACCTGTTGAGGAAAAAAAACATTGCTGTGAGAAGACATGGGTTGAAGTTTACCTGTGGACAGAGCTTGATTAACCAGACCTACTTGTTTCATTAACTTTTTGCTATTAGAATATTTACTTTCTTTATTTTTGGTCTAGCAAGTTGGCACAGGTCAAGAGTTGTGTGTGGGAAGACACCTCAGCGGAGTCGAGCTTACTGTCACTTTACTTTCCAATCAGTTTCTTTTACTGGTGCATATACATTATCCCAATGCAATGCTTTTTCTGCCAAGAAAATTATTTCTGCTTAGTGGAAAGGAACTGTACRTCATTGATCTTTGCCGTTTTTACGGTGAACCTCCTTAAATTGCATGTTTATGTTACTGTTCCTATGTATGTGTGTCTCTCTATCACATAACCCAGAACTTATTTCCTCAGCCAAATGGCTAGGGGCCGAGCCTAGCCATGATTTTACCTCCAATGGACGCAAGTTTCTATGGTGAAGATATCTCCTGAGAGTTCGGGACTAGCAGAAAGAAGCGAGGAAATTTCGACCGTTTGGTTCTTACGGATAGGTATTTATGTATTCGGGTTTGTGTGAATGTAAGCTATTTGACTTTCCAGAAAAACATATTTTGCAAGTGACATTGATTGGTTGGTTGAACTACATACGGTAAGAGCTCTTAAGGAAATGGATCCCACTTAAACTATTAAAGGATACTTTTTGCCTTTAATTGTAGTAATTTATTATTTTCTTTGAGAGGAATTTAGACAATTAAACAAATTTTCAATAGTTGGTGACAAATGATTAGCAAAATTAAATGTAACTTCTAAAAGGAAATATGTTTTAACATATACGTGTTACTTTTTTTTTCATTTTTAATGGGTAAGTATTTAAGTAGTCACATAAACCCCAGTCCTAAGTTTCTTGCATTGACCAGCTCTTTCATCTTGCAGGTATGATGGACGTGGTCACCTGCATGACCTTTCTGAATATGACGCTGAATATTCCACGTGGAACAGAGATTATCAATTGTCTGAAGAGGAAGCTAGAATAGAGGCCCTCTGTGATGAAGAGAGGTATTTAGCCTTGCATACGGACTTGCTTGAGGAGGAGGCGAGGCAAGGTATTGCTCAAGGAAACTTCCTGAGTTAGCACATGTTTAAATAAATAATTAAGAAATTATATTTACTTCAGTTTATTTTATACTCACTTTTTCTGATGTTATCTTGACAGTACCCAGTGGATTCGAAAAACGGGAGTCTTTGCGTATGTGAGAGGACCTCAGGATAGTTTAAATATAGATCCACACAGAAATTGCCCAGATTCTGAGGGCAGACTGGGATTTCAGACCAAAAAAAAAGCCCCAGAATAAACACATTCTTCTTCTTTTCAGTGTCTTTTTATTTTTCTTTCTTTGTTTTTAACTGAAAGTGAGTGTTCTTGTGTACATAATTTCAATAGAATATTTTAACCCTCAAACTTCAATTCTTCAGGAAGAAATAGTCAGCAAATACAAATGCTGCCTCTTTCTTTTCAATTTATAATTAAAGTTAAAATGAACAGGTGAAAATTTATTTATTTCTAAAAACTTAAGTTGCTTTTTTTTTGATAAATTAGCTTTTAAGTATTTTTTTTAATTGAAAATTGCATTTTTGTTCAAGAGGAGGAATATAAAAGACTGAGTGAAGCTTTGGCAGAGGACGGTACATACAATGCAGTGGGATTCCGTTATGGCAGTGATTATTATGATCCTTCAGAACCCACTGAGGAGGAGGAGCATCAGCCTGCAAAACAAAGAGGTAAGAACTAAACATAGCAAGGGTTCACTTAGATGAGCAACACACACCTCTGTCATGGTAACTTCTAGTTGAAAAATCTATGTTTCATTAAAATGAAAGGAGGATTAAAAAATTAAAAGAAGGAAAAGATCATAACAAACACAAACCATAATTAGAATACAATGTTTTTGGTTTTTTTTTTAAAAAAACCTTAGATCTTGCCATCTTAGTTTTTAAAATTAATGTCTCTTTAACATAGAATACCTCTCTCCAGCATCTTATAAAATCCAGAGTTCCAGTTCACATTTTTCCTGTCTTTAATTGTAGTAAATAAGCATTTTTAACATGAAGTTTTAAGGAAGCTTTCACAGTGCTTCTGAACTGTTTTAGTAAACTTAAGATCATTTAATAAACAGTTGGGTTATCTAAGTGTGTATTGGTGTATTGCAGTGGTATGAGATGTATTTACTGAGTTATGTGATATAAAATGAAAAAGTAATATCTTTTTAGATTTTACAGATTTTATTTTTATTTTTTTTTATTATTTTTATTTTTATTTTTATTTTTTTTTTTTCAGTTTGTATAGGAGGTCATGTCAGAGCACTGTTATTGCTGCTTGTATTCAGCCAAAAGTTTCCCTTGTATTCTTTACTACCCATACTGAATTGGGTATTTTTTTTGGCTTACCTTTTGATTTGTTTTATTCGCATTTGTTAAGTAAAATGCATAAGCTAACAGTTTCAAAGTCTCTTTGCCTGCAGTCTTTGATATTGCTCGTGAAATGGATGTTCTGCGTATTATGTAGACCAGTAAATACCTAGGGATAAGCCTACTGGAAAATTGGGGATAATGGAGAGCATGTTTGTAACTCAGCTCCTGCGTTGAGATTAAAAAAAAGAATGTCCCCTTCATTTTAGTCCCTAAACAAGAATTTGTTGAACCTTAGAGTGTGTCAGTGTGGTAGGGGATGTTTGCAAAAGTTTGTATGAAAGCATGCTATAATCTTAGGGAATCCATCTGTGATCATTCAGGGAATAAACAGAAATTACACTTTGTAAGACTGCTGTCGTGAGCCCAAATTGTTTGTCTGGATTGCTTTATGTTACTTTCCTTTGCTAAGTTGTTGAGATATCTAGAATAATTCCAGTCCATTTTTTTACTAGTGTGTGTCTGTCATAACTTATTAAGAGGAGATATAGATCTTCTGTGAAGGTACTTAAAGAAACTTAATAAAATAAATCATAATATTTGATCAACAGATCAAATAGGTTTTAGCCTCTCTAATGGATTACTGTACAACTTTCATTAGAGTTGGTAAGATGATGGAAGTGCTTGGCTTGTTTGCGTAGGACAAAATGGTAGATTAATTGGCAATGACTTTTTTTTGTGACTGTGTACTTTACTGACTTTCATCCTACAGTGTTTTATTCTGTCATTTCTTGCAGAAACAGTTCAGACAGAAAACGCGGAAGAAAATGAGGAACCTTTTGTTGCACCCCCAGGACTGAATGTACCTTCTGATGTGGAATTGGTAAGTGTGTGTATTTAACTCAGCTTATTTTTATGACAGTTTCAAAAATATGTGGTGCTTTGCTTTCATTTTTCCACTAGCTTTACCTTTGTGGATTTTAAGTCATTCTGAAATAGTAGCTTAGTTCTTTTAGTAACTTATTCCAATTCAGACAACTGTATTGAATCTTGTTCCTCACATAGAAAACTCACATAAAAATATTAAAATGTTTAGGCTAGGTGCTTTTAGCATCACTTGTGATATTATATGAGGTATTTAGGAAAAATGCCATTGTTCTTCTTGCACATAATATATTAAGTAACCACTATGCATCAGCCAGCACACAAGGTGAAATATGTATGAAATGACAGATTGTATTTTAAGAAAATCTTAAAGATTTAACTCCAAGGTTGACCTTCCAAATGTAAGGGACCATTAAACCAAAAGATTGCTTTTGTTAGAGATTCTTTCTGTGTCTTTTTTTTTTATTTCAGTCTCAATGTGAAGGGGAGACAGAGTGATTGCATTTAAAGCTGTGTTTAAGACTAGCCTATTCRAGGAGAAAAGCGATAGTTTATTTTTAAACTATTATAAATAACAACATAGAAGTTCTTTCTCTTTGTGTGATGTTCCAAAACTTGGTACATCGTAAGCTGTAAACTTAGTGGCAGCTTGTGTGTTTTACCTGAAGGAATACTTCTATCTAACTCTTTTTAACTGTCTCCTTCTAAGGTGTTTCAGCAAAATGAGGTAACSTTGGGGTCAGGATACAGTTGTAAAAATGAGGAATTTCAATATGCTTCAAGTTTTATAAGAGATAGTGATGTGATAAATAATAACCTGTCTTGTATGACGTTGATGTGAAAGTGTTAATTTACATTGGGCCTACCTTCTCAAGTTGTCTCAATTTTCTCTGTGTTTTGCTTGGTTGTGGTGGGTTTTTTTTTTTTTTTTTTTTCATTCTGAGAAGACTGGAGGATCATTTTTTTCTTCCTAGAAGAAAATTCTGAGAGGCAAAATATGACTTAAGTTATTTTTCAGACCTGAAGGATGGAGGATATTTGCTTAATTTGTAGTGACTCACCTAGAAAAAAGTTTGAACTGCAAAAAATATTTTAATATTGGAACAGAATGTCTGACTACATTATAGCATTAATGCAACTGGAGTATTTCTCAGAACCATTTCTTCCCTATTGTGACAGCTACTGCTATGTGCAGAAATTTTAACAAAGAGATCTTATCRGTTAAAATGCTTCAATTTTTTTATTAAATATAACAGTGAGCTGGAATGTGCCTGCCAGAGCTGCCTCTCTATTTGACAGTCGTTTAATTTTTTCACTTTAGAAAGTTTTGTCAGTGGTGGTGYTGGTGATCTTGGAAGCCTACTAATATTCATAGTGTATGTTTGCCAGGCTTATGAAGTAGCACAGGGTACTACGACACCAGACGGTAATTTCAGACCAGTCATTTTTGATCTTCTTCGCTTGAGGKTTTGTTATTTTTCTTCTAGTTCCATCATGAATCTCTATGCCTTAAAGTGTTTTTTGATATTCCTGTGTAAAAATTACAGGAATAGGAAAATTCAACATAGGATGAAATTGTACAACTGGCTATTCAAAGCTGCCAAATTGAGAGCTATATTGACTCTAATTAAAAGCATCTTTGATAGTGTTCTAGAGAGAAAAATAAAATTTGAAACTACAAATTATTTTCCAGATTGAATGTGTTTTTCTAATAAAGAACTAATCAGTAGAAATAATTTGTAAAAATTGTGTTCTTTGATCGCTTATTTACCTGTTTTCTTAAATAAAGCATCAATGCCTGGTGTGCTTCTGACCTCTTAAAAAAGGTTTTCTAAGCTCTGCGGTGTACTTCTGCATCTAGAATAAAAGTGAAAGCTAAAATGAATCATTAACACTTAATTTTCCATACGTATACTATATGCATTTCTGCAGGATGAAACAGACCTATTCAAGTATGAAATTAAAGACAATGAATGGTCAAGTTTTCTTTTCACTTCTTGGCATTGAGGTTGCAGTGTTCCTCACATGGAATTTCAGAAGTGGAAATGCATTGATGCTGTTTAATTTATTCAAATTCTTTTTTCCTAATGAAGTGTTCAGTGTTGTAGTTGACTCTGAGAAAGAACAGCACGTAGGAACTGTAATTCTTATATCGGTCTTCAGAAGCAACATATCCCCTTAAGAAAATGCACAGATACAAGCTTTTCTACCTAGGGAACAATATTCACATATTTAGTGATAGCAGCACAAAGAATGGCTGTTAGGAAGAAACAATTACGTGATGAGTCTTCAGAACACCTTGAGTTATTCTAAAATAGAGCCACTTGAAATCAGCACTGCTGTGTGAAGAAACATGTCTGTGTCCTGTTTGGTAAAGGCAGAAGTGTTCTTATTGCTATGTAATATACTTAGTTTAAAACTCTTATTTTTTTTTTTTTTTTTTAATCTTTTTATGGCCCTGAACATGGATTTACTTGCCAATTGAGTTTGGTGTGCAATGGCAAAAATACTTGTGCTGATAAAAGGGAGAGGATAATGCAGAGAGGAGATGAATGACCAGCTGGGGAAGGATGAACTTTTTTTTTTTTTTTTTTTTTTTTTTTTCCAGTAATGATTGGCTTCCACCAGCTGAAAGTGATTATGAAACTATAGAGCTAAAGAAAGCTAGAAATGGGGCAGGGAACTGATGCTGTTTTTAATTCTCTCTAAGTTCTGGTGAACTTTATAGGCTGCTTATGAAAATATATGTTATTTTTCTCCCACAGCCACCAACAGCAAAAATGCACGCAATTATAGAACGAACTGCAAACTTTGTTTGCAAGCAGGGAGCACAATTTGAGATTATGCTGAAAGCCAAGCAAGCACGCAACTCCCAGTTTGACTTCTTGCGATTTGATCACTACCTCAATCCCTACTATAAATTCATTCAGAAAGCTATGAAAGAGGGACGATATGCTGCTCCTTCTGAAAATAAAACAGAGGATAAAAAAAGTAAGTAATTGCTTGTCAAATGGCTGGTTTTAGGATGTGAGCCACTGAAATGCTTGCTGATCTATTTTGATAGAAAAGCCACATCTTTTTCATATACTGGAATGGCGATACTGTCACCCTGCAATTGAGATTGATGCGGTGATTTAAAGTAAGAGGATAATTGGCTTAAACAGAAAAAGATTTGTGTTAGAAAAAAATCTTTTCAGGAGAATTTCAGATTCTTCAAAAGCTTCTGTGATCTTGGAGCTTTTAGAAACACGCTAGTTCAATGAAAAGTTGGTCTGTGTACTTCACTTCTACTGATGGCTAGTAATCTCTTGTCACTTTTTGTGAATAAGTAAATTTATGAAAATCATGTTTCTTTAAAGAAAAGGCATGCACATGATGTGCACATTTCCTCCTTCTCTATAAAAACCCATATAAAACTCAGATAAAAGTTGTGACATTGTTTTCATTTAGATTCAAAAGCCAAATCTGAGGAAGATGATGATGATGACGATGAYGATGATGGAAACTATCTGCATCCCAGTCTGTTTGCATCTAAAAAATGCAGTAGACTTGAGGAGCTTATGAAGGTACTCAAAATGACTTTCTACCTTATAATTTGTGCCCTGTAGTAAGACATTTTACAATATGTAAGATGTTTTGGTAACAAAGTAGAGGTTTTTTGTTTGTTGTTTTTGTTTGTTCATTTTTTTTCAGGCTCTTACCTGARAATATTTAATATCTTTCATATAATATTTGAGAAAGAATGTTTTCTTTCTAGATTTTAGTAGATAGAATCTTAATATTTCAGCAGAATTAGTAACACTCATTGTAAGTCTTGAGATTGACTGGATGTATTAAAGATATTTTTGTTGTCTGAGCTTGCTCAATAACAGAATAATGAGAGTAACAGATGGTTGTACCATTTGAGGTACTTCTGAAAGTCTTTCAGAGGCTTCTAAATAATATTTAGCCAAATTAAGTCCTGTATTTGATTACCTTTGATAAACTAACAAGAGTAACATACGCTTTTCCATGTTGTGAATTTATGTTCCCATCAAATGAGCTTTTTTAACCAATTTACAAGGAAAAAATCTAGTTGATGCTTCAGCAAGTTAAAGAGCTACAGAAGCAATAATTTTGGTAAAGATCAGTAATATCRTCTATTTATTAATTTAGATCAGCTTGCCTTCCAAAATTAGAATTATAGTAGTGTGTTTTAAGTATACAATTCAAATTCTCATCTCTTTTCATGATTTTTTGCAGCCTCTGAAGGTGGTGGACCCTGATCATCCACTGGCTGCACTGGTCCGCAAAGCACAATCAGATAATAACTCATCTACACCACAGTCAACAGATGGAGCAGCTGCACAGACATCACAAGTAGAATATTCTTCTGATTGTAAGTGCCTTGTGATTAGGCAGCTGTTTATCTGATTGAATTGCATGTGGATGCTAATGGGAAGAAAATGCATTAGCTTCATATTTGATCATTCATAACTGATAGTTATTTTCTTTTAACCTTCTGAATGTTAGAAGGTGGTTTTAGCCACCAAGTACCTGCCACAGTGTTAGCTGTTTAGAAAAAATAAAAACTGCAGTGGGCGAGAATGGTTAGAACAGAACTCTTGATGGTTTTGATCAGCTTCAATCAGTTGCTGTTAATGAGGCCTAGTAGAGCAGAACTGTGTGAGAAAGGTGGTGATCCTTCCAGATCAAGAGTCTTTTCCAGTCCTCCCAACTGAAATTTACAGCTTTATCCTGAGAAGCCAGGAGCCCAGATTCAAAAATCTATAGTAATTTTTTGCAGTTCATTGCCCTTTTCATAATCCTTTTCTGTAGTTGTGACATTTTTATCTAGGCTAGTAGCTTTTAAGTCAAATGGCATTTTAGAACTGTACATTAAACTAAATACTATATCACAGTTTTCGTTCTCTTTATCTGTTAGTAAGATGATTGTGAAAGAGTACTAATTGCTTTGAAAATGTTTTCTTGTGCATTTATGTCCTGTAACTGATTTGTTACGACTAGTGCTTATGTTCAGGTCTGTACAATTACAAAATCCTTTAAGGGGAAAAACTGCAGAGCAAAATTAAATGCAAGTTTAAAAACACCTCTTTTGGTACAACTCAAAGAAATATTTTGTTAAATGATAATCATGTGGTTTCTTTTATCTAACTCTATCATCTATGATTCATACTAAAAGATCAAATTTTAAATCTTTAATTTCTTAAATACAATGCTTAAAAACTTAAGTGTTAAATTATTTGGAATTCACCTAATCTGAACTATAATCCTTTTCATATCAAAGCATAAGCACAGGTTTAACTGTTTAAGAGAACCATTTTCTTCTTGATAGTAGAATTGTTATTTTTGTGAGGTCTCATTACTGCTATTTTCTGCGAGCAGTAATAAACAAGTGGGATAAACTAATTCAGTCATGCCTTCTGAAGCAGTGTACTGAGATTGTAAAATATCTTCAGTGTTGAATATAAAACTGTCCCATAAGGTAATTCACGAGAGTCCCATCAAAAAAGCTTGCTGTATTAAGCAAAAAAGCATATAATAAATCTGCTTTGAACAGTTTTGTGGACTGTGTGACACTACAGAAACTCTGCAGAGCTATAATTATGTATATTGAAAKATCCCTATTAGGTGATAAATCTAGGTTTTAATATGATATTCTGTTCTAATGTTGGCAGTAGTTCTAAAGTGGAAAAATATTTTAAGTCATTTGCTCAATTCATGTAATTTCTCATCATTTCACCTTTCTTTTATGTCCTGGTACAATGCTATTAATGGAAGCCAGTAGGTAATGAGCACACTCCRAAGTAGTTGATATACCACATTTTGAATAGTTTTAGTACTGTTGTTGCAAGCACTATTATTTTGGAGATGCAAGGTGATTACGATGCATTGTAAATTTGCTTTCTCACCTCAAATGACTGGTGTTTTCAAATGTCTCAAATGTTTTCAAATATATTTCTTAATGCCAGTAAATGATTTTTTAGACTGAAGTTCAAGAGAATCTTACTAAAATTGAAATAGGAGTTCTGTGTTGATAAGGAAAATCACTAGATATTTTGAGAAAAACTAAAACTAGAATTAGTATCTGTAGAGTAATGAGAAAACTGAAGTATATTACTTTCATGTCAGTCTTGGATATGAATGCATGTGATGCATTAATATAAATGAASTCAAAGTTTGCAAGTTACATTTGCATGTTGTCTTCTTGCCTTTATAACTCAATAGATTTTTATTTTACTTCCCTTACAGCCCTTTATTCTTTATTTAAAGTCAATACTGCCATACAGGATAGCTTATGAAACTCATTTTGAGAAGATAACTCATTATAATATGATGCACTGGTTAAGCAGTGTTGATTCTGTTAAAAAGATCCAGTTAGAGACATGCAAACTGCTTTTATTACTCTGTCCTAAAATCAACTTGGAAATAATTATTAATTTCCTTCTCTTTGAATCTGTTTAAGGTATTTGGCTGAAAAATGTTGCTTATGAATGTATGCAAAGAAAGTTAATGCTCAGCCTCAAGCGATTATGGAAGGAGAAAAACTCTTACCCATGTTTAAAAAGAAAATTTTTTGTAGTATTTCTGTAATGTAATCTTAGGGAATAAAGCTAGTGTAGTTAAATATAACTTGCACTTGCGTGTATTTTTTGCAACAAAGCTCACAATTTATCTAAACTAATGAAGTTTAAATAGGATGTTTTTTGTCCATTTTTAAGATGAACATAAAATAAGCGGGTTTTAGTGGCAGTTTTTACTAGCAGTGGCAGTTTTTACTAGCAGTATGTTGTTTATTAACCTTTTGACACAGCTTTTCTGTTACTACGGAATGGATTATCATAGGATCAGGAAGTGATTAGGTTGTCACTACTGGAAAGCCTTGGTAGAGTGAGATGTAAGAAGCAGCATTGRACTGGGTAAAATGAATGGCTAATCACGCAGTGCATCGGTGACTTGCTTGTGTATGTCCATAAGGGAAGACTAAAAAGGGGAGCAAATAAAATTAAAAAGCATCACAGTTAAATACATTGAAGTACAAAGTTATGGTACTAACTGCAATAGCACATTCCTGAAGCAAGCAGTTTAATCTTAAAGCCAGTTTATATATAATAATCAGATAAATTATTGCACTAACTGGAATTACAAAGGATGTTAATCTCCATCTTTGTTTGCCTGAAAACTGCTTGTTGCCCTGCGTTTGTCCTGACACTGTTGTCAGCTGCAGGTGATGAGATTTTACCAAGTAACCTGGGTCCATCATTTATGTTAGATGTGCTAATCTTGCCTGGGTTCTTCTCTTCAGGTGTGTTGGTATCAGGACTGCTGGTATCAGTCACACATACCCKGAGGCTTTTTCCTTGATAATAATTATCTGTAGAATGTGATGCTGAATTTAATATTTTGGGAATGCTTGAGTGTGTTAAAAGGGATGATGGTGGGAGCAATACACAAACTGAGAATTTTCTTTCATTATTTGTATATTAGTGTATATTAGCCTGCTTTAGACAAGAGTCCACAGATTTTGCTCAATTTCCCTGTAATGTGTTTTTCCCCAGGTCATAACCATATRTTTAATGATTAAATTATTGAGCTGGTTTAGTAGATGGAAACTAGAAATACCCAGTAATGGTGGCTTGTTTTCTGGTTCCTTAGCTCAAAGATTCTTAACCTAATAYAAAGTACTCACCTTTTGGGCATATGAATGATGATTCAGTATCATTTGGTGCATTTAAGATGTGAAATAGTGCATCTAATATATAAAACACATCCTACTTAGAAACTAAATGAAYTAATACAAAGCAAGGAATTAAATATATTTTAGTCATGTTGAGCTGAAAGTAGTTCTTTTTATCAGGGATTTGGTAATAAAAATCACGTGCCTGAGATTTTTCTTCTCCTTTTTAATGAGCTCTGAGTGGTCCCTGTCATTCACTCACAGGGTCACTCTTGACTCTGGGTCATCCTTAGGGGAAAAAAAAAGTGCCTTCTGAAATGTGCTGGGGCAAAAATTTAAAATGAATTTAATGACCCCAAATCTGAAATCGGAAGTTTGAACCATCAAGTGCAGAGGATGAATTCACTGCCAATAAAGTATATTTAAGACTATCTAATAAGATTATTTTTCTTTTCTGCTCATAACAAGTACTAGTGATGTATTCAGCTATTTATTTATTGAGAAGTTTGTATATAGTTCATGAATGCAATGAAATATTGGCCACTATGAACCTTGATTTTTCTTTTTTGTGTATGTGTTTGTGAAATATTCATATTTTTCTTATGAGTGTAGCATATGTAAATTACCTGTTTTCCAACTCRGGTCAGGCAACTACTGCAGCAGTAGTATAGTTTAACAGTTGTAACATAACAAATGGAAATCACTTCTAAGCTTTTAATTTCCACATTTGTAAATGCGAATGACTACACAGCTTCACAGTTAATAGACTRTATAGTTTAATTTCTATTTAACTGGGTGTATTGTTTGTGTAACTGGATATACAGTCAACACAACTCTGATCCCACAGCTTGTAAGGCAAATGTGTTTACCAGTTAAGATAATTACTTGAATGCTTAAAGCAGATTTTTACTAGCTTTTATAAAGCTGTTACTTTTATTTTGATGAGTGGTAGCAGCAAAGGCTATTAGTAAACCAGAACTTAAAGCTAAGTATGTATCTATTCTAATTTTCTCTTTTGAAAAACAATTTTGTCCTGATTGTGATACGACGGCTTTAATTAAACTGAGTCATCCTATTAACTACTGGTTTGATTTGTCAAAGTTAGTTTTGAATGTGTTTGCGTTTCTTTCTTAATGCATACACAATTTTAATTGAGCTAAAATGCCTGAGGTGAATTAGTTTGGGAAGAAGGATTTTTTAAGAGGTGACTGGTTTTTGTAGGCCTTCTCTGGTTCATTTCTTTATTCATACCTRTGTGGTTTCCAGCTGACCTTCATTAAGTACTGACTGTGTCCTTCAATATATGTTGTTCTTACTCATTCTAAGTGCATTAATTTGAATGCTTTCCCTTTTAACACAAAATTTATATTAATTTTAATGTGCTATGTGAATCTAGATCCTAGATGTTTTGTATTGATGCAATGATGTCTTTTGGGGGGATCCTAATCAAAAATTTGAAATTTTAATCTTATATTTTTCTTTTTTGATAGCAACCGTGGCAGCCATGTATTATAGTTACTACATGCTGCCTGACGGAACCTATTGCCTCGCACCTCCACCTCCAGGAATAGATGTTGCCACCTACTATAATGCATTGCCTGCAGGGGTGACTGTATCTGGCACTACAGGAGTAACAACAGTGCCACCCCCACCAGGTACTACACCTCCACCTCCCCCAGAAACAACCGAGAGCAGCAGCACGGTGACTTCTACCACAACTTCTACAAGGTACCACCTGAAACATTTATTAACAATTTTATTACCGCCTGTTCCTTAGTAATGTTCTTCAGTGCTTATATTGCTTCAATCACCAAAAAGACTGAAGTGGAATTGGTCTTTGATATGGTTATTGTTATTTGGCTACTGTAAAATTTTTGCTTGATGAAATATTAGTAGGTGCTTTAACTGCATAATAACCCAAAAAGCAAAACTCTATTTAATGTTTACTTCTTGAGAGCTTGAAAGATATTTATGATTTTGTTTGTTTTTCTTGTAAAAACGATGTACTTCTGATGTTTTCAGCACAATTGCTCCAGTGGTTGCCATTATACCTCCACCACCAGATATCCAGCCTGTTATCGACAAGCTAGCTGAGTATGTTGCTAGGAATGGAATAAAATTTGAAACCAGTGTTCGTGCAAAGAATGATCTTAGGTAAGAGAAGGCATTATTTTACTTTTCATTTTAATAGTTGGTAATAGATAATGGTAAAAAATTCAGGGACCTGCCTAATAATAGAAAGAGAAAACAATCAATGAAAGTATGATAGGCATAAGCTGTGTTACATCCAGACATTCAATAACATTCCCTCTGCAGGAGGTGGTTARGTAGTAGATGATTGTACGTATTGTGTTTATGTGCATTTTCACAAACTCAATTTTCTTTTAACAGATTTGAGTTTCTGCAGCCATGGCACCAATATAATGCTTATTATGAATTTAAAAAACAGTTCTTCCTTCAAAAGGAGAGCAGTGACCACTCTCAGGTACACAAATGTTTGCATATAAAAATACTAAAAATATATTGTAAATGGGAAAAGGTTTTTTTTTTCTGTCATGTTACTGTGAGAATTTTAAAATGGACATTTTAAAAAATGGAATTGCTGCTTTAAATTTTGTTTTGTATTTGTTTGGGTATTGTAACTGTGTGTTTACAAATGGCAACTAGAATCTCTTTTGACGTTCTTAAAAAGGAAATATATAACCTGAAGAGATCTAGAGCTTTCTAGGATTAGGGTTCTCTTCTTGGAAATGCCAAGTACAGTTTCTTGGCAGTCCCTTCTTCTCATATTTTTTTTTTTATAAAACAGTAGCTAAACTACCTTTCTGATATGCGTCTGAGGGAGATTTTGTTGTGGAAGAGACCATGGCTGACTAAAGCAATACTGAAGCCTCTGAATCTCACTTCAGTTCCTACATCCTTTGCTTCTTTTAGTCCAAGTTATTGGATGATGATATGATTTAACATGCAGAATTGTCCTTTCCTGTCATATTAGAATTTCTTATTTGTAAATTGGGAGGTTGAATTCATAATAGTTACATAATTAATAAGCACTTGTTAGCATTTATTTTCTGGAGGAAAAAAAGTGCAGAAATGAAAATGTAATAGTGTGTTCAATGAATGTAGCTGAGAAGCAGGCAGGAACTGAGTTAAGTCCCTAGAGGTCTGGTGTAGCCATGCGTATTTTCCTACTGCATGCTTTTTTTGTAGATAATACTAATTTTAATAATGGCTTCAATTTTTTTTTTTTTTTTTTTTTTTTACTTTAATAATGTGACTATAGACAGCTACTGCAATAGATTGTTCTCCATTTGGCCATTAAAATTAATAGGAAATTGGACTTTGGGCTTCAGTAAATTTAGCCCAAGCCCTAGATTCCTTTGTGTATTTTTTTTTCTCTCTCTTTGAAGTCTTTCAGAAATTATTACTGTTGGTTAGGGGAAAGCCGCAGGGAGCAGTGAAAGGATCTCTTCAACACCAACGTTCAGTACTTAACAAAAGTCAGTTGGAAGCAGCCAATTTATTGAGAGGGTCTCATTTAAATGTTACAGTATTTTATATGATACTCCTTTTAATATGATATGATGTTCCTTTTAAATATTTTTAGTATTCTACAACATATATCTTTATTCTTATAGTGCAAGTTTAGATCTCACATGGAATGATACAGTTGTGTAGTAGTAGAAGCAGTAATTCTTGATGCTTCCAGTAACCCGTTTGAAACTCCAAAAACATCTGTATTCTGTCAATTAGTGCCACAAAAGCCATCAATGGGCTCATTGTTTCTCCAGTAGAAGACAACGAATCAAGCATTTCAACCTGCGGTCATTCCAGTAATAACCTGAATTTGTGAAGAAAGTATAATGCAATTGTGGATTAGCAAAAATGTCATGAACTTTTGTTTTGGCACTATGAATTATGTTTAATGGATCTTGCTGTGAACCCAGAAGATCAAGACCTGGAAGAATAGACCTTAATTTTAAAAATATATCGAAGGCTGAAATTATCATTTTTTAAATCCGCTGTTAGCAAAAGCAGACCAGCTGAAGAATAATTTCTTTCCTTTAGAGTCACAGCACATTCTCTTTGCCATTCCCTATTTGTGTTACCTCTGGGTTTATATAAAATAATCCAGTACTTAAAAGAAGCAAACTTTAACTTKTAACTGCATGGGATAGATTGCTGATACACAATTAGCTGGTGGTAATGTGTTTTTTGTAGCTCTGCAAATACTGCAGCAATTCTGACCTGAATTCCTCGGTTGGTAACCTTGCACTTTTCTATTTGAAAAGGGAGTATCTTCATCTGAAGATGTTCCAGCAGATACTGCCGGTGATGCACCAAGTGAAACTCAGTTTGCAGAGGAACAAACACCTGAGGATGCATCTGAATCAAGTGCTAAGGGAGTGCCAGGAGCTAAAAAGGATGTTCCTCCTTCAAAAGCCATCAGTGATGGTAAACTGGTGAAAGGTACGTTGGCATAATTTGTTGGACTCTAAAATATCTGTGGGAATGAACTTTAAAAAAATGTAGGAAAAGGAATTTGCAGCATGTGGAGAAAATATTTTACATAGAAGCATCAAAAAAGGACCAAAATAATTTGATTGCATTCATGTTTCTTATTTTTGTATCGGCTCCTATCAAGTGCTGGCTGTCTGACAGATTAATTGCTGTATTTCAGTTTTGCACAAAGCTGAGGGCTGTCATCATTGATCTTAATAGGGTTTTATTTGTCATTAAGCCATTTAAAAGCTGACTATTAAAAGTTGCCTATAAGAAAGAAGGTATTTTTTCTGTATAAAAGCTGTAATCTTACTGAGTCTATACATGAGGAGGAAGTAGACTAGGCATATTTCTTAATTTCTCCATCTTCCCATTTTGGAAGCTGGGCTAGAAAAAAAAGAAATCCTTCTCTCTAAGTAGAATGTTTTTCTTCTAACAGTCTTAGCAGCAACCCAGGTTGTGCTTTCTTTAATTAAAAAAATGCAACTCATATCCTATAGATTATGTAATGTAACCAAAGACTTGTTTCATGTCAACCCTATGTCTTTAAGCTTATATTTCAATTTCATCTCTAATGTGGTACAAATTGCGTTTTCTTGTAGACAAAATACAGGAGTTGGCTGTAGACCCAACTTAACATCTGTGCAAGATTTCTTTTTTTCCTTCCTCTAAAAACTTAAAAACCTCATTTGTGATTTGTTTGACCACATGAGAAAGTTGGGAAGCCACTGTTGTTGTTTGTTACCTTGTAATTCTTCAGTTCTTCCTTATTTTTAAGCCTATTTTCTAACCCCAGGATTAGAACATGCAAAGCTTATTTTTCAGAAACCTTGGTATGTAAATCAATTTTACTTAGATTTCCCTAATTGAAATCCTAGAGGATGCATATGCAAAAGGCATTCTGAGAAGGAAAAAAAAGATGCAGCAAACCATATGCCAGTAGATTACTATTGCTTGAGATGTGTGAGCAGTTCAATCCTTTTGTTCTTTAAAGTTGTCTTTAAATAAATAGCTAACAGATTAATTCTGTATTTTCCGGTAACTGCTTTCAAACTATTTCATGGGAATTTCTTTGAGGGGAGAAAGGATTAGTTCAGATTTAATCATAGCTAATACATTACTACATTTATTATTTTTGGAAGATCCGCTAGTAAAAACAAGCTCGAAATGATCTGCTGCCTTGAAATTTCCTTTTTACTGTGGCATTTTGTTCTCTCTATACAGGCAGTTTTCTTCCTTTGAATGTGCTGGGCTGAGTGTGCGGTGTCTTTTTTTGTTTGGGAGGAGAACAGCGGCTGCTTGAAAGGAATAGGTGACCACCAATCTTACCACAGCAAGATCAGCTAAGAATAGGGAAAACTGCTTAGCTTTTGCATTTAGTGCTCCTATAATGAAATGCTGTTAATTCCCCAAAGTAATTAATTTTCATATAGATGGAAATAAGTCTTTAAGCACTGCTGCGTGAACCTGACAAATGCTGTCATTTTACAAACCATCAGATTTAGTGTAAAGGAAATATAGGCAAGTGCATCCAACAGGGTTTCTCAGAAAGCAACCTTGGCTGTGTGCTCAGTGATGAGAAACTGGGAAAATAGTTTCAAGAAGAAAGAAGTAACCATGGGGAGTAAATACTGAAGTATATTTTAGGATTCTCTTTTTCCTTTTGGCCTGACATACTTTATCTCTGTGATAATAGAAAATGTTAAGGCATCATTCAATACGAGGATATGTGTATTAAGATTTATTGTAGAGGTAATGCAGAGCAATGGCAATATGATGAAAATGTGTGATACAATTAAGTATGCAAAAGTATTGTCAACTATTTTCTGCTTCATATGTATTTATGAAATATTTTATCCTAAACTGCAGCTTTTCTGGTTTCATACTTTAATCCAAAGAATTTGGGCAGTGGGGGAAATCTTAACTAATTATGAGTAAATGGAGAAACATTTTAACAAATGTATAGTTGTTTCTAAAAAAGAACTTTTATCTAAAACATAGTGTTTTAAAATTTGTGGCCAGCATTCCATTTTCCTTCTCCCATCTAGTAATTTGGTATAACTAGGGACTTACGTATCCTCCTTGGTTGCACAATGAAATTTAGAAATTTTACAGTAGTAGTTTTCTGATTATTTTAATCATACTGCTTTAAAAAAAAGAAAGTGACAGAGTARGTGCAGGTATTTACATATCCACAAGTTAAATTACTTCAGCTTTCTTAGATGAGTTCAGAAATTCAAATATGGTAGATATGGGTCCTAAACTTGAAGGAGTAGACCGCTCATTTATTTGGGAAAGAATATTAATTCTTTATATTTAACTTCAGGAAAGTGTAATTCCTGGGATGATTCAGAGTACCTTTCTTTCCTGCTCCTACTGAAGTATTAGAAGAGATTGTAAAGAGTATTTCCTGTCAAGAAAAAGCAAGGGGGGGGGAGGGGGAACTATTTTAGTCCTGTCCTTTTCCCTTGAGTAATTTGTGTTATGTTAAGGTGACTCAAATTTTCCTTTTTTTTTTTTTTTTTTCTTTCTTCACGCCTTATCTTTTCACGGAGTAGTCTTCATGAGTAATGGATAAAATAAAAAGAAAAAAAGAGTCAACCTGCTTTCTGCTGTTGCCTAATGATGTGTAAAATCTTACCCTTCATTCACAGCATCATTTGCTCCAATAAGCTTTGCAATCAAGGCCAAAGAAAATGACCTTCTTCCCTTGGAGAAAAACCGCGTTAAATTAGATGATGACAGTGATGAGGAGGAGGAAGAGGGCAAGGAAGGCCAAGAGAATGCTGCTGCTGCTACTACTACTACTACTACTATTACTACTAGTTCTACTACTACAAACCATACTCCAGCTGTTCCCACTCCTTGTACTGTTACTGAAGAGAAAAAACCTCAACTTACACAGGAGGAGTTGGAAGCTAAACAAGGTATCCGGTGTTACATTGAAAGCAAAATGAAACATTGAGTCCTTCAGGCAAAGAGCAGAATTGTTGCATGAAGAAGTATTGAATCTTCACCTTGTTGTTTTAACAGGAATCCCCTACAGGCTGCCCACCCCCAGCAGCCTTTCTTCCTTATTTTTAACAATGCAGTTTTCATTGCTTGCTCAGCTAAAGTCAACCTGGATTTGAGTGCTTTCCCATAATGTATGGTCTTTGTTTTCTTGTTTTGATTACAGCCTCTGAGTAGACACTCGATTTCTAGTTTCCAGATGGCATTAACACAGTCCAGAAAAAAGCATGCCCATTTCTTTTCTTCCTTCACAGAATAATGAAACGCTTTGAGCTATTTTTTCAGCTATGTAGCCTGCCTGTATGGACTAATATCAACTTTTCTATTTTTATGTTYTGTTCTTGTTACAATACAGTGCTTTTAAGTCTTCGTATGTATTTTTTTTCACTGTGCTTATGTGTGTAAGGGCAGAAGGGTATGTTGAATGAAGTTTTCTTTAAAAGTTATCAAATCTCTCCTTTTGCCCCCAAGACAGCTTCCTTTTTAAAATAATGTAGTCTATATTAATTCTTGARGTTGACTTCCAGAGCTGTGTGTAAATTACTGTAGGATCAGATTGACAGCTGTGAGGATAAAAGATTTTGTGTGGTGCCTAAAACAGTGGGATGCTTTCTGATGCTCTCAGTACAATTCAGAGATATTAGGCTAATAAAACCTAACAACAGAAATGCAGTAGCTATAGCTAAGACTTTCATGTAAGTTCCTTTAAACTTAAAAAAATTTATTTACCATTTAATGCTTATCATCAAACGAATGCTATATCTGTAAATTAARATGCTTGAAATTTTGTAACTTCAAGCTATTATGTCCTTGTTCTGTCTTTAGATGTAATGGAAGAATTTGTGGGCATTTAGGGGCAAGGGTGTTTTTAAGGAAACTGAGRTTGTGAGCTTTATGTTTGTGTCTCAGCAAAACAGAAGCTAGAGGATAGACTTGCTGCWGCAGCAAGAGAGAAGCTTGCCCAAGCCTCCAAAGAATCAAAAGAAAAGCAGTTGCAAGCCGAGCGCAAAAGGAAAGCTGCATTGTTCTTGCAGACCCTGAAAAATCCTCTGGCAGAAGCAGAAGTTGAGAAGATTGAAGAGAATTCCTTCAGTGTTGAGGTAAGCAAGAAATAGGTTTGTCTTGACCATAAAGCTAACAGTAAACTTATCTACAGAATGTGAATCTRAGAATATTTTTATGAAGTTGACTGAAGAGAGGGAAGATTTCRCAAATGGAGAGAAACTTGAATTTAGAACTCTGTTCATCTTTTTCAGTTATCTTGGGTATTTCTAACAGTTAAGGATTTGGCAGAGAAATACGGTG
This sequence comes from Nothoprocta perdicaria, assembly GCF_003342845.1. NCBI lineage: Eukaryota > Metazoa > Chordata > Aves > Tinamiformes > Tinamidae > Nothoprocta > Nothoprocta perdicaria. Next base: position 5,463,458 of record NW_020455204.1, on the reverse strand, counting down.
CATAATACAGTGGTCTGCTATGGAACACAAAACAAGTAAAACAGTTTTATGTTTAGTTCAAGACAGATAGTGGAACTGCTCATAATGTTTGACTGTTTGGACTGCTTTTTCCAAAAGAAATGAAGAGTTAGGTTCCCGTCATTGTATACTGGATTATTAACACTTACCACAAAGAAGGAAAAGGATTTATTATGCTGAAGTAACTTGTAATCAGTTAGCTAGATAGCTATTGCCAGTCAGTCTGTTGATCAGTGGTTATAATTACAAGATCTCTTTGGCTAGAGCCTCTTGAAATCTTCATTGTAAGACTAGAAAAATGTGAGTAGGTAACCTTAAAGAGGGATCTTAGGGTTAGTCCTGGTAAAAGTTTTAAGAGTTCAGCTGGGATAGAAATAGTGAGCAGTCACAAAAGCCAGTGGGGTGGTAATGTGCGAGTTAAGCATCTCTTCAGAATATTCTTGCTATAATGAAGTGATGAATGACATCTATGCAAGAAATTAATCTCAAAAGTACAAGCTACATAAAAATTCAGACCACAAGTTTGTGTTCTACAGCAGTGCAAACACAGCTACAGTCAAGTTCTGAGCTTCCTCTGTGACAGAGAAAGAAGTGTTCAACTATGCACTTAATCACTGTTAGAACACACTCCAGAAGTAGTGAAATGCTTCTCCAGTCCTCTTACTCCAGTGAATGGTTTATTTCAACAGTATGCTTGTGATTTTTATTGATATTTTCAAGACCACTATAAACAGATTGAGAGATGATGTTCCTGGAGTTAGTCATTTCCAGCTTGTTGAAATCTGGAAGAGGTAGAAATCATACAAATGCTGAATTCTGTTTCTCCCATTTTTAATTGGTGAAGACATTTATTTGCTAGGAATGCTCTTTGCAATTTGTTGAAGTACAAACCTGGAAAACTTATATTGATCAAAGCCATGGGTTTGCTCTTTTTGTACAGAGATAGCTGTCGGCAGTAGCTAAAGAACAATGCATTTCACACACACAAGTTTTTTATTTCAACAGAATAACTACAATCCTTAAAGCTTAAATGAGGGATTTGCATTTATTATGTATGCCTCTAAAATCCTTCTAGTATTGATCCATTCATACATCATAGCTCAGTACTGAAGCTTTTCAGAAGGTTTTGGCAACAGAGCTGCATTCTCTGTCCAAGAGTCGCTTTCAATTTTATGTTGTCTTATTTTCCATTAAGTTTCTCGTTACTTCACTTTTTCCCTGTCCATGGAGGAGAATAACTTAATTTAATGGTGTGGGTTTGTTTGTTTGTTTTGCATTTTGCTGTTTTTGACTTTTTTTTTTTAACCTCCCTTTTTCTTCTAGGTAGTCTCTCTCTTTCTGCAGTATAGTGCATGACCTAGATTATGAAATGATAGTTTAACTTCCAGGAGCATCACTTCTTTTCTTCAGCCTAAGCATCTTTTTATCATAAATATATGCCCATCCGGAATAATTTTATATATGCTTGCTGAAAAGTTAGTGATGGGAGTTTTCTGAATTTTCAGCACCTGCACTAGCACCTCCAACAAGTCTAGACAATCTGTATTCTTAGTGGAAGAAAAACTCTGTCAAAATCAATTTTCAACAAAGTCACCTTAGACTTGCGTCTTCACTGCAGTAGCTGTAAACAGCAGGTGGGCAAAGCAGGGATTTGGCGTGGATACTGTAAGGTTTACTGAAACCTAGGCATATTCACAGGGCCTGAAATTCATAAACCATTGGGTTTTGATGCTGGATCCCACACAAGCCATGTGAAATTTTCTGCTTGTGTTTGTATGTGCTGCAGACAGGTCCACCTGTGCGTGCTGCAAACAGGTATCTTTGGGAAGCAGAATCAGTTTGCTAGTTCTAGGAATACATAACTCCCAGAAAAGCCAGCACATTGTTTTCTGTTCCACTGATCAAACTAACTTTCCTCTTTAACCTCTGGCTGGAGATCAGAAATACTGATGATTGAAATAACTTTTGACTAACAGTTGTCACTTTTTCAATGAGTTTAATGAGAGTTTTGAAGCAGCCACATTCACCACTTCTTACTGGTGGAAACACTGTCTTGATAAATGATTTTATTTAGCATTTCAAATATATATTCAAATGTCACTGATGTGACCTTTCTTTTTGAAATAAGACTGACATTTATGTTGTAAATATGGGAATACTAGTACTGTGTGAATGCATAGCYTAAAAGGCCATGGTATCTTGGGAAACAAAATATTTCTCCTACTATGCTCTCTCATTTCTATTACCACTTTTGCTCTCTCTATATACATGTATATATTTGTTTTGATTTTAGTTTAGTTCAAAATATGAATGTGTTTTAAACTGATGTCTTTGTTTAGTGAGTAACCAGTTTTGATTTGCCTTATTTTAAAGTTCTGCTGTCTACATACGTTTTGATATGTAGCCGGTCTACCGTAAAACTCTTCTTCTGCTTATGGTTTGTCTCTTCATAAGAGACTATTTGGTTCATGATTTTTTCATAAAAAAGGTAAATGAAAGAATATGTGGTTTTGTTAACCTCTGTTGTGTGTACAGTCGGGTTCACCTAACCCCATTTGTACATAAATGCAGATTGTGGGCTCAGATTTTTGTATGGTTGCTTTAGTTGTTGATTCTGCTCATGTTTTTATAACAGATCTTGAAAACTTATTGTACCAGGTCTGTTTATTCTGAAGTTAGGTGGCTCGATAAATCTGATATATTAAAAAGTATTTATCTATTTTTATTACCCAGACTAGAGGTCTGTATGCAATCAGTTTGACAACGAGTTGGTATCAGAATGCTGGAAGCAAGAACTACATCCACTGATGAAAAACTAGTTAGGCAGTTTTGCCAGTGGAATTAATTAGGGATATTCCACAAAATGAAGAAAAAAAATAATAATTATTTTTAAACGTCCACCAAAAATGTCATCTAGGGTATTTGGTTCCTGAGTCCAGGAAACAAAGATTGATACATAATGGTCATAAAGGACACGTTGTGCAATGCTTTTTGTTGTTTCAAATCTGTCTCAGAAATTGGAATAGTAACTGAAATGTATAATAAAGCATGAAAAGGAGTTGAAAATTTCAAYGGGAGGTGTGTAATTCCCGTGAGATTGCTTTTGCCTAATAACTGTAAAAACTAGTAATGCTATTTATGTGTGTATACACAGCCTGCGTTTTGCTGAAGGCTTATCGCACTCTGTAGAAATGCATTAGTAGAGCAAGGCTTTTCTGACCTCTGTCAGTTTTTCATGATACCAAATGTTTCTTTAAAAAAATGCTGTTACTATGTATTTCACCTTTGAAAAAAATTTATTCTATTAACTGTATGTGAAGGACAGTTGATACTATAGACTATATTGCTTTTATTCTTTTCACTTTTGTGTTGATCATAAAAATAGGCAAATCTGCTTTCTCTATAGCAGTTTTTTTGAAACAGTTTTCTGGGTTTTTTTTCCTTTTTTTTTTCCCCCTTAAAAAGTAAGTTCTTTTTCTTAAAGTAAAATCGAGCTTGAGCAACAAAGCAGCACAGCTTTTCAGGAGGGGTTTTTYACAATACTGGCATTCATTACAACAGCAGTTACACATCAGACCAGTGTTTGAAAAATGTTTTGAGTTTAGTTGTAGTGACCAAGGGCTCAGCCTCCCAAAGGGAAATCAGCKTCCAGTAACGTTGTAATCAACTTTAAGTAACGTTGTAATCAGCCTTAAGTAACGTTGTGTCTAATCAAGTCCCTGCCCTTTTTGAGGACTTGGAGATAACAGTGTAGCATTTTCTGTGTGGTGTTTCCATACGTAATTCACATAGGCACTTCTATAGCAAGCTAACCAACACATCTTGTAGTTGTAGTGAGTCCTTCATCATCAAGCACTTGGGTCACTGGCTTATGACAGGGAACGACAACTAGATTTAAGGATGCGAAGGGTAAATATTCAGGATTGGGGTACTGATTTGGAGTACTGAATTGAAGAGCTTTTTTATAAACAAGCAATTTTCTTCTAAACTATTTCATAATCTGAAATTCAAACTGGATTCCAAAAGACTTTGAACCAAAACTTTTAAGTAGGGGAGATTTCATGTTAAGATAGGACTGTGGGGCAAGGTTTGGTTGGTTGCTTTTGTTTCTCTCACACTTTTTCTCTTACATGGTTTACAATGTAAGAAACAATCTTACATTGTTTGTCTGACTCTACACTTGTAYAAGATACATACAAGCTATACTGACCACCTTTTTCTGGGTTTAAAATGATGTTTGACTACTCAAATGCTAGCTAAAAGCTGTGAGGCTTCCCCGCTCGGTTAATGTGAACAAAATTGTTCTTAAATGTATCTGGGAACAAGAGGTAGAAGGAACAGGATATGGGGCCAGTGCTTCTCCAGCCCTTTGCAGCCAAGCCTCGTGGGAGGACAATTGCAAGGTTGGGTGTCTTCCTTGTGAACAACTGTGTCAATTTTTAATGAACAGCATTTGGTAACTGTAGCAGATTATAGATATCTTGTGGGATGGAAATCCTAACCTGCTAAATCATCACTCAATACAAAAAGGTTTAGTAAATGTGTGTAGTTGAAGTCCAGTCACTGTTGTCCCTGCCAAAGGAAGGCCTATGGAGGCCTATTCAAAGAGAGTGGTATTAAGTGACCATTAAATTTAAGTGATGTAGTGTCTCCTAGAATCTACTGGTACAGGAAATACCTGGCAAGGTAGGAGAAGGGGCTAACACTAGTGGYTGGCAAGAGAAGGCTTCACATATTCCCTGGAGTCCAGTTTGACTTCAAAGCAGTTGATGTAATGACAACTGGTTTGCATTTGTAGTACGGAATATTTTTGTATGAGCCATAATTTGCCTAATAATGTATTATCTGGATTTGTAATACAGGCTATTCTGCTAATCTCTCATATAGTATGAGTTCTTTGATCTGCATGTAAAACACGGTTAGTTTTACTCGAACTCTAACTATAGTTTTACTCGAACTATATAACTCTTACCATCCAATTTCTTACCAAGGAGAAAATTTGCAATTGCAGTGCYTTCCAAATTGAAAATTGGAAGTAGTTTTGTTTTAATGACATGTCCTAAATGTCATCTACCTTTTTGCCTTTCAATATAAAGATTCTATAGCACAAGGCAATGCTTCTTTTGCCTCTTTCATCCTTTCACTTCTGAAGATCTGTTTTTGTTCTTTGTCAAATGATTTGTCCTTATATTTGTCCTGTGTATAACAATATTCTTTTTTTTTCTGCGAAGGATAGTGTGTTTACAAGTGAAATAGAAATTTCATAGTGCAAGTTTAAAAATAAGACGCTATTCAAGTTTTGCCAAGCATAAGAGGGTTATCAACTAGTACAGATCACGTGCATCTTTGATACTCGCTGCTCTAGTTGACCCTGTTTTCTGTAGCAATGGAACATTGTGCATCTACAAAAACGATAAATGTGTGCAAGTTGTATAAATATATAAAAGACCAATGTATGTCTTTTTTTTTTTTTTTTTCCCCTCCTGCATTCTCACCTTTGTTTCTGGTTCCCTCTATCTTACTTTGCCTGGTTCAGCTTTCCCTAGTGAAAACACAGGCCGATAACAGCTTCCTTTTGTTGTCACACTCTAAGACAGCACATTCTTTTAAAGGCTTTTGTTCAGCAGCATTAATTACACGCCTAGAAACTTTTCTGTGTGGCCTTGCAACCTGGTGGCTTTAAGTTCTTCCACGTAGTTCTGCAGCCCGCGTGGGTCGGGTTTCAGCCCCTTTTGCTGGCGATGTTTTTGTCCGGGAAGTGGAGCTGGTGCAGAGGGATTCACCACTTTCCTGCACTGCTGATCTTGCCGCTGTGACCTGACAGCTGGAATCTCGGCTCCCCGTCTCCCTGGTGCGCTGTGCGGATTCGGTTCAGTAGGTGATTTCTTTATCTGTGTTAGCTGTCACCTCGTGCTCCGGGACCTGCGTGCTCACCGAGGGGACAAGTCCCTTCTGCACGGCTTCCGCTGCAGCTCCGCCAGCGTGACTCAGCAGCACCCTGCAGCGGTTCTGCCTGAGCAGGAGGGAGCCACGACTGCACTTAAGGCAGATGAGCAAAACGGCTCCGTTCGTCTTCGTGTGAACCTCCCAAAAGTCATGGAGAGCCCAGGCGTTCCACCTTTCCCTATCCACAGGAATGCTGAACGTTTGGGGCTGTCCACTGATTGCTGAAAGCATCCCAATGTTTGTGCAGAAAGTACCATCATCTTCAGTTTATTAACTTCCTTTCTGGCACTGGTGTCATCGCTTGTATTTCATGCAGCTAAATGAACTTGGGCGCTGAGAACTATTGTTTCTTACTTGTGCCTCTTGTTTTCCCTCTTAACTCTACTTTGCCTACAGCTGTTTCCTTTCAAGCTAGGAGAGCCTGCTACTTCAAGGCAAACCAATGTGTTACATATTCAGTGATGTTCAAAGGGAAGACTAAGGTACTGTATAAAGAGATGAATAACACTGYCAAGGAACAGAAGTAGGCTGCAGTGGTCTCTTAGGATACCTTGGAGTTTGGAGATGAAGTGTCTGGAATGATATGTGGATTGTGAAGTTAGCGGAATTGGAAATGGGCTTCTAGTAAAGCAGTTATCTTGAAATAGGAGGGGCCTTTACGTTTAGCTCTGGTGATTGTGCTGTGAAATGTTTGAAATTCTTGAAGCAAACGAGTTTAGTATAGCTTCGTTGCTAGTTCTATAAATATTGTAATAGCCATTATCAGTTAAAGCTCGGAAAGAATCGTGGCTGTTTAATACTAGAAGGAAAACCCATTTCCAGTTATTCAGATGTGGCCAACTCTATKGCCCTGACACATTCACAGTAGGGGAAGAATAGAGAGAAAAGATCACCAATTTCTAATTTGTTTTTTTCACATTTTAATGGATTAGTTTCTGTTCTGTTCACTTTAAGCATCCTTCTATTAAATGGGGAAAGTGTCAGACCAGGCAGAGGGGAAATTCTGACAGAAGGAAACTGATCTCTCCAGTTGCCTTGAAATGGCAGCTCGGGGAGTGACAGAATTTGAAATGAGGAGCATATCTATAGTGGCTGAGTTGAGTTGTTCTAAACAAGGCGTTCAGTAAAATTCTCTCAAGTGCAAACTGATAATATGAGAATTTATTGGAGTATCGCTTTGCTTAATTAACTGTAGTCAGTTATTTACTGGATGAATTGAGCAACAGCTTAATTTGTCTTTAATAATACTTAGTGATCTTTCCATCTCTTAGCATGCAAAATACTTAATGATCTTTCCATGTCTTTACATGCAAAATATTTTACTGAGCTTACAAGTACTTTGTATCAACTTTATTATATTTCATAGTTGTATGTGTGTTTCTGTCTGTCATTGTAATTGAAGTAGCACCATCAGGGCTTTAGAACTTAGTTGAATGTCAGTAGTTCCCAATTTTATTTTCAACTTTATCCCTTTTTAAATAGAAATGATACATAGAAGAACAGTTGTCTGGTAGTGCCCACTTTTTAGAATGCATTTCTTTATCAAAATGAGGGGAGAAAAAAAAAATTTCAGAATTGTGTTCTAATTAAGCTGACAGTTTCTGCCATGTGTATGTTAACTTGCATGTGTAGCACTGAGGGACTGTGTAGGCCTCCTAAATGCATCCAGATACATACTTTAAGATGTCAGCCTTTATAATATTAGTATACAATATTAGTGTATAATAATATATATTATTATTATATATGTATAATATTAAGGCAGCACTGTAAGGATTTATGGAAAGTTATTGATTTATCAAATATTTTCTTAAGATTGACATATTTCGCATGTACTTTAATGAGTCAGAAATGTAGAATGAGTGTTTAAATATTATTTTCCACAGTGTTTCACTTGTTACACAGCGTTTCTACCAAAGCAATGCATAGTATAGCTGGAAAGACTACTGAGCAAGATATCTAAGTTTCTCTGCCAGAAGAAGTGTGCACTTACGTAGCATGCACAGGAGTAGAAGTTTAGCCCTCCAATTAGTGTAAAGAGCTAGAGATCTTTGTGTTATTTGTACATGTAAGACTTTCTCAGGTTGAAAATCATTATGCATCTTTCAAAATTGAATATTGTTTTGTTTTTTATTTACCTTTATTTGCAGAGCGTCAGTAGTTTACCRTGTCCCGTCACTGCAGTAAGAACTTTACCGACTTTAGACGTTAAACAAGCAGAAAGGCCTTCCAGCAGAAGCAAAGATCCTCCTAGGGATGAAGAAAAGGAGAAGAAAAGAAAGAAACATAAGAAAAGATCTCGGACAAGATCTCGATCACCTTCTAAATATCATTCATCATCTAAGTCCAGATCTAGATCACATTCAAAAGCAAAGCATTCACTTCCCACTGCCTATAGAACTGTAAGACATTCAAGGTGGGTTTGGAAGTCAAATGTGTTCTTTGGAGTTCTGTATGGGCTGCTGCTTAACACATTTCTGCACTTCTTTTTGTTCTGTAAGCTTCCTCATAACCATTACAAAGGATATTGTCACCTTTAGAATGGTGAATAAATAATGATCAGATGTAAAAATCTTTTAAAATGTCTTTAACAAAGCTATCGTCAGTTTCTAATTAACAATACAAAATTTGCATCAGGAAATATTCTTTGAGTCTTGTCRGTAACATACATCATGGTATTCTATGTGGGAAGTGTGATTATAATAGGAAGAGAGTTGCTAAGAAGTCTGTGGCTGCTGCTGGAATAAAGTAACCTGATAATAACTCTATATTTAATCATTAAGGATATTAATTATATTAATTCTCTGATTATAAGATTATATAATATATATTCAGTTGTTAATACTGTGAATAACATCTAAGATTTATGTTTCAGTACATTTAATATTTATTGTCAGCAAAGCTTTCAATATTTYGAAGCCCAAGCACAGCTGGCACTTGCTGTGGTCAGTAGGAAGGGCATGTTCTTTGAGTAGGGTTTTCTGTATCAGACTATGTATCAGACTACCTGAGCGGTGTTCAGGCACCTTGTGATTCAAATGCTTTGTGCATTTACATGCTACTGCCTTTATCTAATGCATTTAAAATTGCATATTCCTTTCATTTAATATTTGTGGCCCAATCTATGACCCTAAATGCTTTTTCCTGAGAAAAGCAGGCTCTCRGGTATGTTTCAAATTTTTTGTACCCCTTTCAGCAATGTGCCAAAACTTCTGGTCTCTCATTTGCTCTGATCATTTTTTATTTGTTTGTTTAGCAAAGCATCTAAAACTGATACTACTAAGTGTTAATGATGTTGAACTTGTTCTTTTAAATTACATTTTTAGGTGAACTAACATCTTTGCTGCAGATATTTTTGCTATTCAGAGATGCAAGAAGTTAAACAAAAACTTGGTGCAGAGGGCTAACGATCAGTCTGACATGCTGCTTGTTTGACAGTGTTTGACCTTGATGACCTTTATCATCCATATATTTTAGGACACATTCCAAATTACTGTGTGTCATTCCTTTTTTGTGCATTCCAGTGTGAAAAGGGGATGATGCTGCATGAAGCTTTCTATGGTTAACAAATGAATACAAGTCTTTTAGAGCTGAGGAGATTTTAGAAAAGTCTCTCAGATGAATTACTCATCAGTTTGCTGTCTCACCATGTCTTCACTCAAAGCTACCATGGCAGTCCATCTAAGCTATGTTATATGTATTTGCCCACTGTTTTAGTGGTTAAATCAAGGACGAATATCACGGTAATGATGGCAGAATTAAATTGTCCTCCTTGGTACCTTCAAAAAGGTAAAGAATCAGTTGAGAAGATCCTTTCTAGTGCTGGGGTATGCAGCAAAATCTGATAGCAACAAAGCTGCATCTGACGTGAGCTTGTGTGTGGTGCTGAGAACTTGCAAGTCCTGTTTGGGGTGTACTAGGATGTGTCTTCACTGACTTCAGCATGATCAGGAGATGCCTGGGCCTTTATAGAAGTTTGAATTCATTCAACTGGTCTACATTTGGTTCTGCTGATGCCATGTTGAATGTGTCTACAAGCACAAATCAAGTAACAKATGTGCATTAACCTTAGCATAATGAATGAACACCTGATGAAATCTGGTTGGATATTTTCTTGATATCAGCTGTTGAATCCTACACCCCGATTGAACAGTCCAAAAGACGATGCTGGCTAGGTGAAGCTTGCAATTGTATGACAAAATTTCAGAATGTTTTGCACAAGATCTTAAAACTTCACCCAACTTAGAGCTGGATGGAAGCTTTTCTACCAGGTTAAGCTCAGGTTTCTTGAGGGTCTATTCAGTTCAGTCCAGAAACCTGTTTGTTCTGAGACTTAGCAGCAGTATCATTAATGCTCCCTGGCTGCCAATTCCCTTCGAATTTTTTTGCAAACCATGTAAAGCACTTGCAACAGCCACTACAACAGGTAGGAGACCTGTTAGAAATCTGAATGACTTTCCATCTACAGCATTTCAAAAAATGATGGCTATACCTAAACCTTCTACCCACTGTCCTCTTGTAGCTCAACATTTATTAATGTTCTTTCCCTGAATCTTCTACTTAATATAGTGACAGTGTTGGTTTACCTTAATAGAACTATGTTACACTTAACTTTTCTCATTATTATTATTTGAGAGTAAACAGCAAGCYGATGGAAAAATAAATAGAACTTGAAATAAATTTTATAACTTGAAAGAAAGAAAAAAAAAAAGTAAAAGACAAGCAGGTCTTAGGCCTTAGGCTGGATCAGTCAAATATTGTCAGGTGGAAGACAAGTTCCACAGTTGCAAAGAAGGTGGTTTTACCACTGTCTAAACAGGAGCAGTATCTGTAAGAYGGGAAGCAAATTTGTGGTTGCTCTGTATGGCAATAATGAGGCCTTAACTAGAGTGAATCCTTAAGAATTATGTATACGAGTTAGGGGAGCTTAGAGCATATTTGTAAACATTATTTGAGCTGACAAAAAGATGAAAGAATTGGAACTGTGGCTGTCTGGGAAGAATGAAGGAAGGTGACATGAATCTTCATGTATGCCAGGAAAGGGGGAAGACTCTGCTTCATTTGAATGTCTCTGATGTTATGTGGTGTAGCTGGTATTCTCTTATCTACAAAATGTGTGTTCTAACCTCCAAATCTCAGTATAGATCAATTATTGATGTTTTTACTTATCTTCTTGAGTGAACTGAAAAAACAAAAGCTATAATTTTCTCTTTCTTCAGTATTTATTGCTATGGAACCCGTTAATGAAGTAACTTGGAATAACAAGATCTTTTCCTTAATAAGCAGATTTTCGTTTTCTACTAGATTTGAAATATCTGCACAATTAAAGTACTGTATTTCAGATTTTAAACTGTTTCAACTATTACACTTAACAGTGACTAGCAGAAGAGGAGCTATGCATATTTCATAACTTCTAATTAGAGAAGCTGCAGTTGCGTGTTAATAAATAATAAACTCTAAAGTGTATTAATGACCAGTCATCACGTCCTGTATTCAGGAAGCGTTCCTAACGTTCCTGAAACGTTAGATGTTGTGGGGTCTCCATATGGGCATGTGTTGAACTTCTGTTTAACGCACTCTTGATAGTCAGTAGTTAATTGTGAAAGTCGTTAAAGATGATAGATGCGAGAAGCAAAGTTAAATGTAGAACTTGCCTGTGCTGTCTTTAGGCATTTGGGGGTGTTTTTTGTAACAGTTTCTTTAGCTTATATATTTATTTTCAAAATAGATTTTGTGCTTGAAATCCTATAAGTGAATATTGYAATATACCCCTGTATATTGTTTTATGTTAGTAGTTTATCATTTGCTTTTAAATTGCTAAAGATTTACAGGCTCTGTTTCATTTAAAAATCTTTATTTTTGTGCATTTTAAAAATATATTTTCTAATGTATCTTCAGCAGTATTGAAGTTAAAAATACTGTTCTGATAGCATCAAATTGATTCAAGTTTTTTTTTTTTTTTTGATATTCCTTTTTTTAGATAGTGCAACGAAACCTACTATATAGAAACAAATTAAAATATCCTTGGGTAAGGAGCCCAGATGCATCAGTTTTATTGGGGCATATAGTCTGCCAAGAGCAGCTCCCCTATGTAAAAGCATGTTACTTTTTGTACCAAACTTAATYTCATTAAATGCTTGATATACTGTGGGTTTAATTCTGGACCATTATGACAGATCTAATCTAAACAAAAATCCTGGATAGCAGTAAGGCATGTCCAGCAGCACCATGAGGTGTTACAGCATGGCTTGCTGCGCAAGTGTTAGTCCCAAAGAGATAACTAGCAATTACAAGATAGTAATTAATGCCAAGCATGAGGCAAACCTGCTAAATGTGTCTTGAAAAACAAAGAGCCTTTGGTACCTTTTCAATCACTTGTAGTTAGTGCCTCATTGGTGCCTTTTTTCTAATTAAGTTTTAGCACCGTGACAGATTTGTATCTGCTCAGAGTGCTTTTTACAGCCGTGTAGACTGTCAGTCGCGGGTGTTGTAGCCAAGGAGTTGAGATTTCACAGTGGGTGGACAGTAAGTGTCAATAATGACCATGTTAATGTCGGTCTTCATTTCTTTGGTCAAATAGAAAGCACGTGCTGTGCGTTAATGCGGTACCGTACGCATGTGGTTGTGCGCAAGGGGAGAGGAGGGGATGCAGAGGAGCTCAGTATGTGTTATGTGATTTAGCGACTTGGTCAGATGGTATTTGGATGTTCAGTTTTAAAATAGAATAGAAGACCTATTCTATTTTCTATTATTAAATTCAGTTTGATCTTTCTTTATACTCTCAGTGAAGCAGTGCTAAGTCTTATAGATTCTTTATTTAGTTAATGAGTCACAAATGCAGTGCTTTATTAGTCGGATACTTCTTAAGCGAGGTTGGATAAAACTTAAGCATATGTGTGTGTCTGCCTCAGTTTCTGAAGTTTAAGATCCTTCAAAGTATCTGTAGCTTATAAAAGCAGGTATCTTTATTTTCTCCTTTCAAATCTGTTTCCTTACTGCTGAGGCAGTGTCTATCCATGTGGTTTCTATTCTTATGCCACAATGAGACATGCCAAGTTTTGCAGCATACTGAGCTTCTGGAACCCTACTAAGTACGAGTGATATTAACTTTATTTAAAGGAATAGAGTGTCTTATGAAATAGCAATTAGCCTCATTAACGATTGATGTATCACAGTAAAACTGCTAAGCTGTTTTTAATTGTATATGGTTAATGGCCAAATTTCTTAACATTAGTAATTGGAAGAATGTTGTAGAACCAAACGAAAATAATAATATCATCTCCACTTCATAAAAATGAAGCTAATGCATTTTTCTTTCTGATTGTTTGGACTTTTTTAGGCTGGTCCATATAGGCATGTTTCCCTAAGGTTCAGCTTTTGGTTAAGGGCCTGAGCCTTTACAGGATTCTAGTTAATTCCCAAACTAGCACATTTTATTCTGAATGTGAAGTGTGTGCCTCCGTATCACAGACTCACAGCATCCACAGGGACACTGAGCATGGAACCGAGTCTGAGCAGCTCATCAATGGCAGCAGCAACAGAGCGAGAAAATTATCAGTCAGCTTCGACAACGAAAAGATTTCACTGCTGGAGCTCTTTTGAGGGAAATCCTGGTAAAATGTCAAGGTGTCTGACTGACCCCCAACTTTATGAATCTGTTTTGTTTTGGATTTTTTTTTGTTCTTTTTTTCTTCTTTTTTTTTATCCTTCTGAAAGGCCTGGTAAAGATCAGATTTCTAAGTGAAAAAGGTGATAACTTGCAAAACTTACATGCTGTTGTGATTTATTTTATTTTCTGTAGGTCTGTCTAATTGTAGGTATAAGAGAAATGGTGCAAGTATATGTGTGTATGCYTCTTTCTAAACATGTATTTATATATATGGTGTGAGTCTGCAGTGATTCACAAATGCTTCTTTTAGTCAACGCAAATTAGGTATTTTCAAGAAGGTGAATGCTTGATGTATGTATAGTGAAGTAATACCTGTAATAAATTGGAAGGGCTTTGAAGTAAATTTCTAAAGCAAAATKATCAGAATTACATATTTCAGTGGGATCAAAATTACTGCTATCAAGAATTYGGGAGGGAYTAGGGGTTCATTTTTTCTTTTGTTTTCTTTCAAGTAGGATCTCTATCTTATGCTCTTCTCCCTCTCCTTCCCTCTGACCTTCAGGATTTTTCCCATTGCATTGATTTGGTTACTAAAATTTACTCGTGTTTTACTTGTGCATCTACTTAATTTCAAATCACAGAGGAAAAAGCATAAAGTGTTTAAACTAATGTCTGATCTTAACTGGGCATCCATTCCTTCTTTCTCTCTGTCTCTATCCCTAGAAAAAGTATTTCAAATCAGGCTGTGCTGGTCGTGGGTTGGTAGTCACTTGTACAGGTGAAAATCTTGACTACATTACAATAATTCTGCAGCATCAGGGACAAAACGTCCCGGACTTGTCAGTGTTAGAGATGCACTGGAAACAAAAATTTCTCTTGGATGCTGCAATTCTGAAAATGTGCCGCTGAGCAGAGTAACAGCGAATACTGTTGCTACAAAAAGTGACGGTCTGCACTAAAGCAAAACCTTGTGCCTGTTGATGCACAAGTTGCCATTAGCACACAGTTTCAAAGAGAACTGCTTCTTCCCTGTTGGAAGTGAAAAGCAAGGGATAGCTACATCCTAAATATATCAGATGAGTTAGAAATTCTTATGCAACTGACAAGTCTTGGGGACTAAATCCCACACTGATATCAAATAGGCATTTCACTGGTGTTATATTTGGGTTTGGTGACAGCAGAATTCCACTGAAATAGAAGTAATGAAATAAATAGCATAAGTAACAAAAAWTAAACTTTTTAATGTATTCTTTTTCCTGTTTAGGTCAAGGTCAAGGTCACCTAGGAGAAGAGCTCACACACCAGAAAGGCGGAGAGAGGAAAGGAGTGTCCCAACAGCTTATCGCATTAGTAATAGTCCTGGAAATAGTAGGAAACGCACGCGTTCCAGGTGAGTGTACCCAGTCCTGGATAATGTCATATTCCAGCCTGGGAAAGGGCTTGAAACACGTACTGCTGTTTCGCTGTTTCCTTGCTATTGCAGCAAACTTCTGCAGAAGTAAAATATCTGCAAGCTTGTGCCYGAAAGCCTTATCCTTCCACCTATATCCCTGCACAATAGCAATGTGAAAGAGAATCATTCATACCCTACATGTGCACATCCAGYGTGCATGTAGCTGAACACATGGGGGTTATTAAAGGAGGCATACAGAATTCTTCACATTGCATAAAGATTCTTCAATGTGCTTCTCCATATCTCATGTGGAATAAGAAGCAAAGAGCTCGTTTTCATGATTTTTAAGAATACTTTTTTGTTTTTTAAAGCTAACTTGAAATCTCTGTCAGCCTCTAATTGATATGTGGGGCCTAAATGAGAGCTTCAGTGTATTTTGAAGAGCTTTTGTGTTCATCAACTTGAGAATAGAAGCTTCTGTAGAATTCATCTTGCAAATCTGTTTAAGCAGAAAATATTCAGAACCTYAAAATATTTTTCCTTCTATAAAGGCAAGAATTTTTCATATGCTGGCATTATTTTTTCAGTTCAGAGTGTTGTCTGTTGCTTGACCATTCAGCAATTTAAGTCGTGAATTACTTTTTATGATCTATTGTGAAGCAAAGTCAATTCTTCTTTAAACAATGTTGTTTATATAGATAGACATTTGAAGCTTCCGCTAGACATCCAACAGAAAACAGAACAATGCACAATAAAATACAGCAGTAAATGCAAAAAAGGTCGATGGAAGAAATAGTACTGGAGTTAAACATAGATGAGGATATATTGCATCTCTGATCGCAAAAAGCCAACTGTTTTAGTACTCTTAGCAATGACTTATTAATTTTTCAAGTGAAATCTGGATGCTGTGATGGACCGTTTTTCACAATCTTCAGTTGCCGAGTGCATTTTGTACAGTGCTGTAATAGAAGMAAGCTTTGGGTTCAGGCTCTGTTATAAGCTAATTTACTTGGGCTTTCTCTGAGTGAGTAGTGTGTATTTTGCCTGAGAACTGGAAGCAAGTATGAATTTTGTGTGACAGCAATCAGCTGAGTGTTTATTAACTGTGGTTACACAAGGAAATAGGAGACCTTGAAAATCTAGTACTTTCAAAGGACTGGAAAGTACCCAAGAATTAATAAATAGTTATGCATTTATATCTAATTAATCTCCAACGCAAGTTACTGGTAATARTAACCCACCTCTTCCCTGTGAGGGTGGCTGCGCACTGGAATGGGTTGCCCAGAGAGGTTGTGGAGTGTCTATCCTTGGAGATCCTCAACAGCCAAGCAGACACTGTTCTGAGCAACCAGCTCTGGGTGACCTTGCTGGAGCAGGGGGTTGGCTCAGATGATCCCCAGAGGTCCCTTCCCAGCCCCCAACTATTCTGTGATTTTGCAGTTTTAAATCTTGAATGTTAATTTCTGTATAAAAATTAGGCTTTCATATGATAAATTCTGAGCATTGGAGTTGTGCAATATTTATATGTAAATTCACTATGTTGTAACATAGTTTAATATTGCACATATGTTCCATAGTTTGTTCATTTGTGGGCTAGAAATGTTGTAAAGGACATATGCTCATAATGCATCAACTCTCTGGTATAATTCAGGAAGGAGCTTCTCTCTTTCAAAGGTATTTTGCAAGCCTCCAATGTCTTTTCTCTGTCTTCCCTTGAACTACAAATACTGGAAAGTAATTTCTGTGTATCTATAAAGCAGTATTCAGGTAAGGAACTCAGGAACCTCAACTCAGCACAATTAGGTTGCCAAACCTAATATGACTTAAGAAAGGCTACTGAGAGAGTATTTTATGTGAACATGGAAATGTAGTTTGTGGTAAGATYCTAATACTTGCTCAGTGCATGAGAAATATGTGGAAGAGGGTTACATTTAGAGATGTCAAGAGCTTCCACCCAGCTAGTTTAATTCTACTGTATATCTCCATCAATAAATTATTTCCTTCTCACAGAAGTCCCCATGAAAAGAAGAAGAAGAGGCGCTCTAGATCACGTACCAAATCCAAAGCTAGGTCTCCTTCACCACCTGCATCACCAGGCAAACCATCCACCCACAAAAATTCTGTACATTCAACTAGTGTCTCTCCTGTGGAGAGTAGGGAATCCAGCCAGGAACGCTCCAGGTAATCCATTTTCTTACTCTAATGTGGCAGTGCTGACGTCTCTTGGCCATGCGTGTATCTTTTGTCCTARCTTGTATGGTGAGAATGTTATCTATATGTAAATATATATGTGTGTGTATGTGTGTTTGGTTTATTTAGTTTTTTTCTTTTGCTTTAAAAGTAGAAGACRCTGGTAGACAGACACTGTGTGCATCAGAGTCTAATGAAGACGTTGTATATGTTGCCTGCTGAAGTTTTTATGCAATCTAGTGAAATTTTAGGATTACATTTCAAAAATGGGGAGACTTCTAACATTACTTATGCTATACCTACTATTTTAATGGAAAAAAATGTAGAAATTTTGTCAATGTTTCCATTATCTCAGAGGTGAAACATGATTATTTAATATGGAAGACACAAGACTGTGGTTCTATTTCAAGTAAACATCCTGACATACTCCTAAAATAAAACTTGCACCGGAAGTTCTACTACTTAATTCTGAGTTAGCAATTGATAACTGTCACTAAATGTGATAACTATTTGAAGTACAATTTAAGGCAATGTCTTAAAATTATAATGTGTTTGAGGGATTGGGGATTAATTATTTCCACCAAATACATTGTGCCTGTGGAAAATCCCTAGCCTACTATTCAGATTTCTCTGTGATATCAGTTACATGAGTAATTCTTCTAGCTGTGACTAATAGTGGCTTCCAGTAGAATGAGGAGACTGTTGACTAATATATGTGTCTTGTACCATAAAGCCCCAAATTACGATGCTCAGTGGAATGAATCTTGAAACCATATACTGTGCATTTCTAATTTGGATTTTATCTCTTTTTAGGGGAGTTTCTCAGGAAAAAGATGGCCAGATCTCTTCAGCGATTGTTTCTTCAGTGCAGAGTAAAATCACTCAGGTACAAACAAATAAATCCAGAACATCTTGCCYAATTAAGTATTTCCATCATGTTATATTCTGCATTTAACATCTTGTAGAATTGTGAGCTTTGCATAAGATGTAGAGATGTGCTCATTGCCATTCTTAATCTGTTTGCTTATCAGAAAAATAAATGTTACTTCTCTAGCTGTTGTCTTTTCAAGTGTCATCAAACCTCTAAAGGTCAAACAGTTTAATGCACTGCTAAGAAAGTTCACCTTATGCAAGAACAATCTATCAGTTGCCAACAGCAGGTATTATTGAGAGCCTTTCTTACCAGGTAGTATTTCTAACTTCTTTCATGGAAGAAAGAATGAAGGAGAATCACCTTTGCAGAGGTTAGGTTTGTAAGGGCTGGCAACAGAGGAAAAATATGTTGTCTTGTAAACTAAAGCACGTATGCTTTGCCTTGAGCAGTAACTTCAAGTCGGTGATTCTACCTTTGTTGCTGTTTACATATGTGAGGTTTTGCTGCTATGATTTTGTTGATATATTCTGCGTATGCTGTGAATCACTGCATGACTACCTGTGATGAATAGTACCAAGTACCTGGCTCAGTGTGGTGTGCAGTGGACTGCATGCATTCGGCTTCCCTAAAAAAGATTACTGGTGCATTTGTATTGAATGTTCTTTCTGGCATAGCATCTGCAAGCTGGTAGTGGTCTGCTTGCTGAAAATGCAGATGTAAGAGAAGGARAGATTACTAGTGCCACTGAACTGCAAGTCAGTTTAAAATGTCCCCGACCAGCAGCTTCCAAAACGTGTTATAATATAGTTCATGTTGTACTTCTCACAAAGAGTAACTAAGAGCAAATGGGCTTTTGCTCTTTTGGAATCTGCAACATATGTCCCAATGTAGTCTAGTTTAACATCTTGTTGAAGCAGCAAAAAAATCCAATTTACCTAATTAGTAGCAAGATTGTTTTGCTGCCAGTTTGCTAGCTTACTTTGGCCAACTTCAGTATGTTTTCTCATTTGAATTCTCCCATCTATAACATGGGAATGATGATGCTGAATTCTCATGTGAAGTGTTTTGAGAGCTCCAGGTGAAATATGTTCAGTCAGAACCGGATATTTTAATTAATCTACATTGCATTTATGAAATGTTTTTAAGTAATTTGTAACTCACTACTGAGAGATATTGAGAGATATTTTTGTGGGTTTTTTTGCAGCCCAATTATCTAATGCCATTTACATGAAATTCATTTGCTGTTTTAATGCTGTTGCTACTAGATGCTCAGGCATATTTGAGAGTTGCTATTTTGTTTCACAGAGGTCTTGTGTTTCAGTTAGACCAATGTATGTGGAAATCCCACCACACTGTAAATTTTTGTTTCAGCTTTAAAATTACCTTTACATTTTAAGGTTTGACCACAGGATTTGTAAATTTTTTTTTGAGATTTGACAATCATGAGACTGAGTATCCTATGTGCCTAGAGCATAAGGTAGAGGTTTCRTGCAGGGTTTTGTTATCACAAGCTTCAGCTCTTTAAAGCCCATGCAAGTCTAATCTTTTTCCTCTTATTTTCTGCAGGATCTTATGGCCAAAGTGAGAGCAATGCTTGCAGCTTCCAAAAACATACAAACCAGTGCCTCCTGAGAGCCGTTGAACTGACCATTGAGAAATTGTGGGGAAAAAAAATACATAAAAACTGCCTCATCTCAAATGTACAGCTGAGCTTGGTTCACAACTCCCTTGTCTAATATTATCAGAACTTAAGGAGCTAAAACCTACCTTCCTGTACAGAACTGTCTCCTTGGAATTTCATTGAATTTTTTTCAGACAGAATCTCTTTGGAAAGTTTTTGGTTTTTTGTAAATTGATTTTTTTGACTAATTCTTCAGTAACATTTTATGATCAGCAGTCTATATGTGTATATTTGTAAATATCATGTTTCTGTGATAAGGTATTACACAACAATAAAGAAGGAAACGCCTTTCATTAGCTACAGAGTTCTTGGGGAGTCTTTAATTTCTGTTAAAATTTCTGTATGTTCTTAATACCTTGTCCCTTTAAAGAACCTTGTAGGTACCTGAGGGAGCAGCTTGAGCAGAGAAACACTTTTCATCTTCCTCGTGGACACAGTGATGTAAAGATGCAGGTTTGGGCATGTTAGTTGTGAACAGTTTTCTGCACAGGGCTGTAATTTTCTGTCCATTATTTAGCATGGTCTGTGAGCCTCCCTTTGAGGTGCTGACCCTATGAATTCAGTATCAAGTAGTCAGTAGCTTCTTTTCCATGTCTGTGTTTTCTTCAGTGTATTTTCTGATCATTCAGCAGACATACTTAAATTTAACATTCTTCTAAATAAGTATTTTCTTCGGAGACAGATAGTAACCAGCTTATATGAATTTCTGACAAATACCAGTTAATAGTTTTCAGAAGGCCTGTGAACTCAGTATATTTCAGGCTTATTTATTATACATTTTGGCTATTACAGTGAGATTTTAATTATTTTTTATGAAAATTATCTGAAAGGTAGCTTGAAAGCAAGTATATAAAAAAGCAATCACTGCAAATAAGATTAAAATTAAAGAATCCTCCACTGTTCTTGCAAGTAGAGCAGAATTTGTGATCTTTACTTACTGTTATGTAAATCTTTTAAAACTAGTGGTTGTGAATCTRACTTAGAGGGGTTAAGACTACTAAAAGGAAGGAAATATTGAAAGATGTTTAGGGTAATGGATATTACAGTCAGCAAAAGGAGGCCATTCTGCACGATAAGTATGTTTAGATGATAGATGATTTAGATTARTGATGCCCGTGGAGCTCTGCCTTTCTATCTTTTTTCCCATCGATTTTTAATGAGGTCTGATGCTTTAGAAACGATCAAGTTGAATTAGTAAACTTTTTTATAAAGAACAATCTCACTAAATACCATTGCTACACAAAAGGTAGATGTATATGCTTCCCCAGGCTTGCTTGAACTGTGTGGTTTTATTATAATGTGTATATTCAAAGATGAGTGTCTTTGGCAGTTTTCTAGTTTCACAAAGAATGGAGTTKTAATGACCTTGGGAAATCTCCATGACCTGTAAACAGATTGTGAAGACAGTGCCTCACTTTCTGATGTCAAGTTTTGCAGAGATCAGGTGGAGAAATACAGATTAGAGAACTGCATGCAGTGAAAATTATTCACAGGCTAACTGGTACATCAGCTTCATAGAACTGCACAGCTTAATAACCCCAGTGCAAAATATTTTGGTTCAAATGAAATGCAGCAGCCCCCTCCACCACCGTTGATAAGATGCAAATATTGGGTAACATGGTAACGTACTGCAGTCAAGGTCACTTGCTGATATTTTTCACCCAGAGTGACAGAACTCTACTTAAACTGTGTTTCTTTTTCCTTTTTGGCCAGTAAAAATAGTCAAAACTGGCAATCCCTAAAATAATGTCCTGTGCAGTGTATGGTGCAGAGAAATTTTACTGGCCCCATAAACTGTGTTGAGAAAGAGTCACCTAATCAGTAATATATATCCATATTATCCACCGTTTACCTAAAGCTTTTACTTGTAAAGATTTGTTGTATTAGCATTAAAAACCTTTTTGACCTGTGCAAAGGAAATAGCATTTTCTATCTCACAGTGATGAAAATGCTAGTAAAAAAGAGAGATAAACAAGGATGTAAAGTAGGTTTTGTAGACAACTGTTGTAAATTGTTGTGCAGTGTTGAATTTATGGAAGTTCTATCTTTTTCCTCATAAATGGAGCCAGAAGTCTCACCGTGGTTAAATATTTGGCAGCTGCATTCCGGTTCTTCATCATGTAATGCAAGAAAAAGCCCAGCTCTGCTGCGATAGCCGGGGCAGCTGGTTGTGCTGCTGCTTTACAGACTTACTCGCTTTAAGAAGGTTGTTGCTTTAATGACTCCTTAAAATACTTTCTTCCCTTTTCCCCTTCGTGGTATGAAGTGAGATGGAGTGTTTAGCTGCAGGAAAATTTAGATTAAATTGCACTTTTATACAGTCTTTATTGTTTACCAAGGCTTGTTTGTATTTTAGCACTCTCTTATGGGTGGTTCTATTCTCCACGATTTAAAAATTACTGGTGTTTTTGCTCTTGGTTTTTTTTTTCCTTCTTCTTCCTCTCCTCTTTCCCACCAGAATGGGCATTTTCACTGTATTTGATGCAAGACTTTGGGCCACTCTACCAGTATAATCCCTCTGTATGTATTCCCATTTAGAAATCAATTCTCCGTRTTTTTTTCCAAGCCTTCACAGACGTTGGCTGTGCTGTGACTGCTGTAAATACAGCATGGACCTTTAGCCGTAGCAAGCAGTATGATTTCTGGTATCTGATGTATCAGGAGAACATACAGCTGAATATCCGGAAGGGCTTAAGGAGCTTTAAAGTGGAAAATTTTCCAATTTCTCTTTCCCAGTATGGAAATGTCAACAGAGTAACTTACACTTCATCAACTTGGGGACATCTAAGCCCGGCCTCCATCCTTGGGGACCCCAAGTCCAGCTAGGCAGTCCTGGACAACCTGTTCTAAGTGCCTGTACTTGAACAGGGGGGYTGAAAGTCTCTTCCAGTCCCAACTATTCAATACTTCTGGGTTTCCTAATTCTCAAAGACTGGCTATCTTAATCAAGATGGAAATAACTTTTTTTCCACCTACTCTGTAAATTCCAGGTGATGTTCTGTATATCTTTGGAATAGCTTCACAGAGACATATTAAGTCCCAAAGTGAGAGCCCTCTGTCTTACCACAATAGGCAATAGAATTTCTCTGAAAGACACTGCAAAAATCTAGTATACTGAAATAACCTTTATTCAGTTTCTTCCTTTTCATAAAAGATGCATCTAAAAATATGATGCTGTGCTGTATAATTTGGGAGAGTTCTAGCTGGATACTGGCAGTTCCTTACAACATGGTCCAATTAAAATGTCCTCTGTACTTACACATCCCATTGCCAAAAATTTCTTGTGGTTTAAATTTTTATGCATCATGCAAATGTTTCTGATCAGTTACATCTTGTAATTGTGCTTCTTGGGTGGATTTTAKCTTGTCTGATACTTTTTAATCCCAAAATGGTAGAAATCAACAGTCTCAAGCTGTCACCGCACACAAAGACATCATTAGCCACACATCTATTAATCCTGTGGAAAGAGCATGTTAAATTCCTGCTGTTCATAATCTCCCACTGGAACCAAGAATGGCTAATGACTTTAATGGTATCACACATGGCAAAAATTAAATACATCTTTTATCCTTTTCTAAAGCCTTCTATTTTAGTGCATTGTAGATAAGGCGACAAAGCGAAAGAGAAGTGATATTTTTTACATGGAGTTTCGGAGAATGCTGTAAAAATGAGTGAGGTATACTGGAAAATCTGATAGCRTTTGCCTGATGTTTCTTAACTGGCAAAGCGATACTCAGTCCTGACAACCTAATAATTTTGATGACACCGTGATAGCCTTTTGAGCATGGAAAAACTGTTGTTCTCATACAGCAGCAATGAAAATMCGCTGGGTTTTAAGGTCACTGCAACTTTGTCAATGAGCCAAGCCGCAAATCTTTACAGCAGCAAATTTGTATTTACTTCCCAGGAAAATGACTGCTTTGAGCAGGTCCGACTTCACCCCAGCTCAGAAAGTCTTCATCTCATGCCGATGCAAGTGGTTTTCTCTTCAAGCAGAAGGAAACGGCTGTGATCCAGTTAGCGAGCCCAGCGGATCAGTGACCCTAATGCAGCACCTCCTGGTGAATCTTTTCTGTTTCCAAGCATGAGTACCTCAGCCTTGTTCTAACTCTGGCCTTTGCAGTCCATTCAGAAAACAGTTTTTCTGGGTCTCTCCTGCTCTGAACTGCAGAAGGTTCAAAACCAAAGTTTTGCAGTTTTTTGTTAGTAATGAGTTTTACACTTCCATTAAAGCTCCGGCCGAGTAGGGTCTAGCTGCACTTTGAAGTCACTGCAGAGTCCCTGGTTTCATCCAGGCATTGTCAGCAGCACAAAAGCAGCTTTTCAACAGTCTTCCAAATGAACTGTTACCTTAAACAGCTTTCTATTACATGTTCCAATACACTTACTTTTTTTTCCATCTGTATCACATAGATTGAGTGCAACTGAAATCTTATTCTCTGTTATAAACAGCTTTCTTTTTTCTCTTTGCCTAACCAGAAATTAGCAGTGGGGAGGGAAGAGGTTTGCAGAACCTCCCCTAAAACACGTGGACTTGCAGAATGGGCCGATTGTAAAAAACCTTCCAGATCCTCCTGGTTTTCCCTGCACATTCTTGGGCTGTGAGTGATGTGTCAGTAAATAAAAGTGTAGCCTGTCATTTACGCTTGCTTCTCCCTGCCTTCTTAGGTAGGGGTATTTCAGAGTTTGGTGCATAGCTGAAATCCATGGAAAACTTGCTGCAGATGCTGCGGGAGAGGCAAGTRTTAAACCTCACAATGCACCAGAACCCAATTCAAATGTGTGGCTAGAACCATGGAGATCTGAAAACCCTTTTTTTTTTACTGCAGAAAATGAAACACTGTCACTGTGATGTAAAAATGTTCCTTTCAAAAAAGGCAGCAGACTGTAAGTGGAGAGGAAGTCAGCCCTATAACCACAAATGAAATTAAATGATCTTCTCTTTCATTCTGCCAACTGTTGATGTCATGAAATAACAAGGTAAAATGCTTAAGCGTCACTTGTATTGAAACACTGAATCACCAAATCTAACTTTTTTTTTTTAATTGGGCTGTCTGGTGAATGAGCTGTTGCAGTGTCTAAAAGTCCCCGTGAAAAGTCAAAAGGGAGAACAGGAATGGAACAGCTCATTTATTGACATAGTGCTGCAGTGCCCTTTGCATTCTGCCTATCAACAGAAATCATAATGGACTAATTCCTTGCTGTAAAATGGTCTGGTTATTTGTATGGCTGAAAGTAATGGAAACCTGTATAAAATGGAGATAGGCTGGTGCTTTCACAAAGAATAATCATTTCGTTCTCTTGTTGTAATGCTGCAAGCTATTTTGCCAAAATGTTCACCCTGACCAAGGCAAGAGGGAAAGCTTTCTGCTACCAAACACAGAGGAATTTTGCCTTTTTATTTAATATTTTAAATGATATTGCTTCAAGTATAATACTTAAAAATAAGTATTAAATATTAAAAATTACTTTAAAATGTAGAATATTTAAAGTGTGGGGAGAAAGAGGATCTTTTAAAATTCTCCCTTTAACTTTCATYGACCCTTACTCAATAGAGTTTAAAAAGACAAAAACATCCTCTCATAACCAAATTATAACCTGACCCCAACAGCATACAACTTTGCACTGGTGCCAAATACTGTTTTTGGAGAAGATAAGAAAAAGAGGAAGAAAAAAAAGGAAATGTGTTCAAGAGGCTGCATAATAGCTTCAGTTTTGATTTATATTTTGATTTATATTCATTATAGGTTTTACCTATGCACAGTTTCTCAAAGCATTGTGAGTGATACTGGCTGCTGGCTTTAGTTGTCAAGATTTGTGCAAACATGTTGCCATTTGACTAATTAAAGTCTGGCTAAGTGCACRAAGTTGGGCCTCGAGTGCATCCACTAATTGCACCGACCTTTCTACCTGTTACTTCACTGGGGGAACAATATTATCCAAAGGCTTTTATAATTAACAACTCTTTAGGAATTTTGTTTGTCTTTGTTAACCGTTCTCTTGGATTGCACACACCTACAGTGGGAGGCTGAACCTCACCCACCATAACAGGGTGTTAACAAGCCAAGCAGGACATGAAGAACTAGAAACTTCAACCATCTCAAATTTAAGGCAGATTAGTGTGGTGAGAGCACCAGGTTTAAGGGAGATGACTTCAGTCTTCCGGGCCCAGCATCTCAGGAGATGATGGAGGTAATGTGGTACTTGGATCAGAGGTCTATAACCCTTAGCTTAAAACCAATGCTTACGTTTARGAGTTTAGACCACAGCTTGTGACCTCTTGGCCACGGAGGTAGCACGAATGAAAGCTTAAACTGAGGAGGGAGCAATGAACAGGATGCTGTCGTATTCCTTGGTTGAAGGTTGCTGCTCTAGGCTATGAACCTTGTGCTCTTCAATGAGACTAAAATGCTTAGGTGGCAAAATTATAATGCCAATAGGCTTGGTATTATTTTTAAATATATTCTTGACAACTAAAACCTTAATTGTAAATGTACATACTATGGCATACTTGATTTCTTTGGTCTGCGTCTTAAAAAATTTCATGCAACTAAAGTACTAATTTGTTCTTGCGCTTAAGAAAACAAAGCGTTAGTGATGGTTTGTGGAGGAACTTTCCTTGCCTGGTTTCTTCTTCTGTGTGGGATTTTAAACCCTCCTCGTAGCAAGGAGATTGAAGACTTCTCTGATAGATTCCTTCAGAACATCTTGGAGATAGTTAGGAAGTTAACTAGGTACTTAAAGGATGATGGTTGGTGATGGGAACCTAAAAGATTAATACGTAGCTAAAAATGACATCTCGAAGCTTGAAACAAGAATGAACTTCCTTGGGCTGTAAATATTCTCTGTGTAATACAAATAAAGCTGAATCTTAGTAATAATATTTTTTCTTGAGCAACAATCAGTCTGTGCTGGGATATTTTTATAGAGCTAGCTATTGATCTTTGGAAGAGCTGCTGTGTATGTAATTATTTCAGGGTAACATTGAGAAAAGGCAAGATCATCTTGGCACAAGTTTTAGGATTTTTTTATCACTTAAAAATACATTTGCTGAGGAAATATCTCCTTCCAAAGAGGTGAAGATAGTTCCCAGCAGCCAAGGCTGCTTTTTTCATTCTTCAGGTGTCTGAAGCTTTGCATCTGGCACAGTTCATTCATCCTCTTCAGTCTATATCTCTTAAACCAGCAAGCAATTTGATAATCACTGTGCTGGGYTTTTAACATACATTTTTCTTTCCACTGTGGTCGAATGGCTTATTACTACATAAAACAGAAGCTTTTCTCCTGCTTTCTCCAGAGAGGCGGGATGGGAGCTGCAGTAAATGGACTGTGTGATGGCCYGTCCTGTATGAGAACTGCTTAGCACGGATGGAGCTATGTGCGATCTGGCTCTCCACTTAGTCACTATTGCTGGCATCCGTATGGAGCCTCCTCTCCTCRTCCAAGCTGCGAGAGCATCCAGCAAGTCAGCACAAGCCATAACGGTCTGGTTGCAAGAGGACTGCAGGCTGATAAGTCGTGAGAAGACCATGAGCATCCAGAAAGCCAATTTTGGGAAGGATTACCCCAAAACCTGGGAGGTTGGTACACAGATGTGATGCTCTGCTGGAGATGGGCGCGAGGAGCCTTGGGCTGCCGATGAAACAGTCTCACCACCATGGGCAGGATGGGCTATGTTCARTCGGAGAGACCTGGGAACTGCATTTTGCTTGCAGGGAAAGGCTGCGCTGCAAGCAAGGGGCGCTTAGCACAGAGGATTAATGGAAGCTCTCCCCTCCTCTGGGGATGCAGAGCGTGGATGGATACGCACAGGGAAATATTACAGGTGTTCACAATTGTCTCCATAACATATCATTGTTACAACCTTCAAAAAWGCGCTGCCTCCCTCTTCTTATTCTCTGAAAATTATTTTATGACAAAGCCCCATTCTTGCTAAAACCCCCGATGCATAATTTATGCTCGGAGAGAACCTGTGTATATTTTTCTCCTGCAGCTCTTCCTCGGGTGCTCTGGGGAGATCCATTTATCAGGCCCAAGGCAAAGCTTTGCTTTGCCCTCCCCTCCTTGACAAAAAGCTGTCACTAGGTGCCAGTGTCAGGAGCAGCGCTGTGGTCTGAATTTGTAAAAGCCCTTATTGTACCGCAGCACTCCTGTCAGCTTTCAGATGAGTGACAAACTGCTGCTGCTTTCCTCTGTGCATGTGTGTAATATTAATAACCGATTTGTTGACCCTTGCATTTCCTCTCAATGCATCCCGGCAGAATTGAAGCACTGCGCGTGATTTTTCCATTAGAAGTTGCAAATGGGAGACTTAATGGAGAAATCCACCCACTCCTTTGACTAGACTGTGCAAATATTTCCATAGCTGCCAGTGAATTCTCATATGGTAATGAATTAAGAGCAGCACTCCGGGATGGGAGCCCATTCCTGGAATCTTAGGTAGACAGGAGTTCCCATGAGGACCGTGCACAGGGCTGTGTGATGAGGGCCCTAATGATGGACTTCTGCCTGTGACAGGTCAGGCTGGGCACGGGTCTAAGTCATCTCGCCACCCTCCTCTGCAGAGCCCTCTCTTAGCCACTAAGTCTGGTCCTTTCTGTGCCCCATTCCCAGATAACTGATGCTCAAGTAGAGTTAGGACTAGGATGAGTGTGATCACCTGGAATGGCTACAACGTTATGGGCTCCCTGGAGGAGYGTTTTTGATCGTGGTTGAAGGGAAGGAGCCTCCTTACTTCAAATCACTGCAGAGACCCTCAGGGACCCTTGTCTTTTGTGGAAAGCTCTTTTCTCTGCTAAATGCATATCGGCTGTTTTTTTTTTTTTTTTTTGATGGTTATGATTAAAAAAAAATCTAATACACACTGCTAAAGACAACTTTGCTGGCATCCATGCAACTCTTGCTGTCAATATAGTTTAAAAAAATGGCTGCATATGGGTTATTTCAAAAGCCAACACTGTTGGGCTTGATTTGCACTTGCTGGGTGCCATTCGGTTGCATCCATCAGCACTTCAGCTACGCAGCAGTCACCAGTTAGAACCACCTGCTGCACATGATGGTCTTGCTGCTGCCAGCAGGGAACCAGGTGGGATTTAGGGAATCTGAATTCAGTTCTGACTCCCAATAAATCTCCCTAAGTGGCTTACAGCAAGGCAATCTCTTTGTTATGGTTCTTATTTACAGATACCAATGTGCACGCCTTCCTTCTTCCACCCTTGGCCATGTCCATCCAGTCTGTAAGCAGCTGGGGCAGGGATGCTTTTTGAGTGCATCTGCCCCAAGTGGGCATGATGGAGCTCTCTGTGTTCCTATAACCATCACAGAAATCATGTTTAAAGCTTAATTGTGTTTCCAGAAGGCTAATCTCTATGATGTGAGATGAGTTTTCTCTTTCTTTTTGCATGCAGAAAGATATGTTTATCAATTCTTCATTATTTAAATCCTTTCAATTAGGAGGAATTATCAAATGGGCAGGAGTCAGAGTGCATCCTTTTCATTGCTGGCTCTCAAGCAATACATCATATTTCCGCTGTAAAATCCAATATAATTAGCTAAATGTACCTAAGGCCTAATTTACACAAGCTTGCTGAATAATTGTCGCTTTCTCTTAAAATTAGTTGGATTGGAACATTCCATGGCCCTCCATTGCTGCTGCCCTATGGAATTGGTGAAGATTCAGCRATTTAGATGCTTGCTGAAGAGAAGGATTTTTGAGACAGGTAAAACATGACCTTTATGCTGCTAGGAAATGTCTGCTTTTCTGAACACACTGACAAATTCTGTGTAGGGGGGAAGGAATTTTCAGATAGAATATTGGATACTTTTGATCATATAATTGATTTCCTCCTCTTCCCCTCCCCTAATAAGCTGAAACACCTGTAAAGTGKCTTGTCTTTTCTGCTAAAAATAAGCAAGAAAAACAGTTTCTAACACCCAATTATCTCAGATTGGGAGAAACTGTTGTGATTAAATCTTTAAGGCAGCATTCAAACGGGCCTCTGAAAATACATCCAAATTGCAAATGATGGCAGATGTAGCATGGAAGGGAACGTGGATAGCAGTCATTGACTTAAGAAATRCATGGGATTATAAAAGAGGCTTTAACAGATGGGAGATAAAAAGCTAGGGGAATGTGGGAAGAGCAAACCCTGTGAAGTAGCTGTTGACAGAAGAGGGAAAGTGGAAAATGGTGCTTGAATGGAGATGTTTTGAGGAATGGTCCGAGGCCACTGGCTCTCGAGGTAGCGGAATCAGCAGGGCTTGCTGTGCAAGCAACTCCCCCTTCRCTTGGGAAGGGGGAAAAGGCAACAGAGTTCTGCTCCATGGAAAAATGTTGAGTTTTGCAAATGTGTTTTCGGTTTTGTCATCAAGGAAAAACTAAATTTCCTATTAGAGCACCTTTCCTATGGTGATATCATAGCTGCAACTGCTCTCCACAGTCCTTCGGTGCYTGGGCCATACCAGTGTGCAGAGGAACAGCTGGATTATGCACAAGTAGCTGTTCCCTTGATCAGGAAAGGCTGTTGGTCCTAGAGAGGCATCAGCCTCTGATGGACAGGAGACCTACCCTAAGCAGAAGTGTGGACCTAATCCTCAGCCTTGTCCCTCAGTGCCCAACACTCATCCCATGAGTAACCTTCCTGTGCACAATCCGATGAGATGGAGCAGGTTATTTCCATCAGAAACGTTTCAGGCGGCTCGAGTAGCRAGCAGCGTGTATCTCTGAGGACAACACATCAACGTGGTGGGGACGCACGATGTCGCTGATGCAGCTCCATGGCTGCTGGGAGCTTTGTGGTTCTTCTTCCCCTCTCAGGAGTCTTGCAGGCTTCAGGAAGAGCTGGCTGGAGCTGTTTGGGCAGCCTGTGTTGAGATGGAAGCTGCAGCGTTTCCTCTGGTTGGGTATTGAACCATGTGCCTTCATGCGGGAGCATCTCCAGGGTATCTCCACCATACAGCAGGACTTGAACCTGGGCCCTCTCTTAGCTTCTCTCTGTGCTGTTCTGAGCTACAGAGCTTGAAGAGCCGTGAGTGATGCTACCCTGAGACCATCTGCTGGGGCTAATGAAGCTTCTCCAAGAGCCTCAAAGCTCCCGGAGGGCTCGGCAGGCAGGAAGCCAACATCGATGCTCTCTAGGCGCACGTTGTGACCTGACATGCCCAATTCCTGGCTGCTTTAGGCAGCTGAGACAGCCAAAGTGTCTTTTAATGACACTTGCTTTCGTGGCGAAGGAAACGCCATCCTACTCCCTTCTCAGTAACAAAAACCCCTCGAGAACTTGAGGGCCTTTTGGAAACTGCCGACCTGCTTCAGCCAAGCTCTGAAGGGCACAAAGGTGGAAAGTGGTGGCAGGAGGGATGTGACTCCTGCAGAGCTGGAAGCAGCTTCTGCTGCCAGCAAACACTCATCGAGACAATCACCCAGCTGCAGGGACGTGTGTGGAGCCAGGGCAGGGAGGGCAACCGGGATCTGAATTAAGGAGCTCCGTGTAGGGAAGGGATGGTGACAGCTGAGAGGTTTTTGTGACGCTTAATGGACTGTCCTTTGGAAACACGGAGCTCGCCCCTGGGAATGGCACGTGCGGGAGAGGCAAGAGAGCTCCCAGTGAACTGGGCTGCCTAATTTCAGGTTGCCTTTGAGTCAACGAAAGTATTTTCTGGAGATTCATTGCTTATTTATCAACGCATTTGCTTTTGCTGCAGAGAAAGAAAAGAAGGAAATTTTCCTGCAAGATAAAAGACACTTGCCTGTTTTTTAAAAAAGAATTGCCTCAGGAATTTTATGAATTGCATGTTACAAATTGCCAGCAAAGTTAATTGGAGGACTGGACAAAAAGTCAAGCATTTTTGCTTTGCATGAGTTCTTGCCTTTGCTTTGCCTAAGTGCACTCTGTGGTTTTGATGCTGAATTGTCCACGTGCAGAATGAAAATAGATTGCAGCTGGAAAGCTTGGGGGGGAAAAAACACTAAAAAAACTAAATTATTCAAAGTAGTCCCTGTATTATTTTTGTGGTCTCCGGGCTGGCAGGACCTTGGAGGCAGAAGAACAAAGCGGGTGCCCTTCCTTCTCTAATGGAGCAACAGGGGCGCTGAGCAAAGACCGGCTCTTGCTCTGCCTTCCCCACGGGGTGCTTGGCACTGGCAGCTGCCACTGTTTGTGTTTTGGGGGCAAATTTAGCATGGCCATTTCTAGTGCTGCAGCCAGCACTGTGAAGCCCCTCAGAGCTCCCCTTGCCTTGCTTGTCCCTTGGTCTCACAGTTGTTTATTAAATTTATTTWAAATCCTCAGCGAGGAGACCACTCTCCTTTCCCCGCTCTGGCAGCGGGGCAGGAAGCAGTGATCCGTGGTAAGGGCAAACAGGAGGTAACGGGGTCTGAACACGCTTTGCCGTGCAGGAACCACAACGCACAGCAGCTGTTGTCATTCCTGGAGACGTGGAGGCCGGCTCCGCCGAAACACACCGCGAAGGTGAAATCCACTCCATTATTTTCAATAAGAGCTGCGGAGAGCATAAACAGGTCACTGTCTTCAACACCATCAGCAAAAAACGCTCTGCTTAACTGCTGTGTAATTCTGCGTGTTATTTACGGCAGCCCTAGGAATGTGCTCGGATATCAACGTGGGAGCAAGGAGYGGACACGGGATGAGTGTGGCACGGGCCTCGGGGAGGGCAGAGAACTGATGTCATTCCTGGGGCTCCGCTCTTGGCTCTGTCCAAGGTTTGCATGATTTATGTCATCCTTTGGCAAACACCTTCCACACCTATAAACTAGGGTTGTAAAAGACTTCTCTGTCCTTCCTGCTGGCTGATTAAGCATTTCAGGGATCCTCTCTTTGTAGCTGTGTGTCCTGCAACTGGTACACTTAGGTGCAACCTCAATTAAGCCCGTGCAAGGCTGTGTTGGTGCTGATAAATACACGCAGGCTGGCCTGTGGAGAGGGATACTGCAATATCCTGGTAGCATTCCTGAATGACAGCCAAGGTTGATAAAGAAAATGTATAGTGACGAGTTTTATGATCTATAACAAAGGACAGAAGGTGGAAAGTCTTTCTCTGGACGTGCATTTGCGGCTCCTGTGTGAGTGCAGAGCATTAAGGAGGAGGTTGTGCACAGGACATGTTTCTGTCACAAGGGACTCTTCTGCTGTGGCCTTCACCAGCTGGGTGGACAACACAGAGGCCCAGGTTTGTGGCTTGCTGAGCAGACATGACAAGAGCTCAACCATCAGCAAGGTGCCAGTGGAGAGGAAGAAACGTGGGTCTCCTACTGCTGGTCCCTAAGCCTTGTGGCCCATTTGCTCCAGCAGAAAAAGAAGGATCCAGGTGGGACCGGTACAACATGCTGCACCATCTGGGCTCTGAAAATGTGATGTTGTGACTGTCCAGCTCCCTGAAAACCTCGTGCGGACAGCAGGGAGTTGCCTGGACCCCTGGAGCATCCCAGAAAGGGGAGCTGTCTCTTCCCACGCTGGTGGCACCACGAAGGTGAGCAGAGCGGTGGCTGCCCTGGTCAGATCTCACACCCTGCTCCACAGCTTAGTATTGCTTGGCTGAAACAAAACCTTGCGGCACAATCCTCCTTTTCTAAAGAGTTGCCAGCTTTTTGAATTCATGTGCTGTTTGGCCTTGCAGGGAAAGAGAAATAGATCAACCAATGCATCATCTCTCTGTCATTCTGTGGTTGGAGGACTCTCTCATGACTTGGGTTACTCATTGCTCCTGAAAGGGAAACAGTCCAACTTTCTCTCCTCACATACGACATTGAGGCATCCACCACTGCAGACAAACTTCTTTATTTGTGGTGGGTATTTCTGAGATGGGTTGGCCTGAACAGGGTTGCTGCATTAGCTGGAGAGGTTCAGCTTTATTTCCTGGTAGCATCACCATTTCTGGTATATCTTCTGCCTGGACTTTATCATCTGTGTGTTGATTACTGATTTTCCCCTTCTTTATATCCAAGGGAGGTACGAGAGCCATGCAACCCTTTTCTCTCATCACATTAGTGTAAAGCCTCGTGAATCTCTATTAAATTTGAGAGGGAACATGAAGATAGTTGCAGCTGCCGTGTTGATTTCATATTTCCTCTCCTTGTAGTGCCTTGCTGTGAAGCTGAGAATTAAATGGCTAATGAGGCATCTGCTCCAAGCAGGAACCTCAAGATTGTGACAAAAATAGGTTACATCAGCGCTTGGGTTACCGGGGATTTTTGGATCAATCTAACCATGTTGTTAAAATCTTTTGGGATACCTGGTTGGAGGCTGTGATTGACAACCCAACCGGGGTGATGCAGAGCATGAGCTTTGGCCCCGGTGGGGTCTCCGTGGGTGGGTGCTGTGGCTCTGTCTCTGAGGGCGAGAAGCATCAGYAGAGCAGCTATGACCTCCCCACCACGCCTGATTTATAAGCTGAAACCCTGCAAGAAGTGGCTGTGGAGCGGATCATGGGAGCACTGCATCCCTGTCTGACAGCTGGGAAAAAACATCCAAATGCCCCTAGCAGCCGCGGGGAAGAGTGGCTCTTGCAGGGAAGGGGATCAGAGTTGGAAGCAGAGCTAGATGAGTAGCCCAAGGCTGAACCTGTTCACCAGCACACTGCGGGCGAGCAGCTTGGGGCGCAGCGGGCATGAGGGAGGTAAGATTCCTAGGGAGGACAGCTGGGGCCACATGGAGCAAAAATGGGCAAAATGGAGATGCCAGCGCTGCTCCGACCCCGGGTGCTGGGCTCCACTCCAGCAGGAGCCTCGAGGTCCACCCTGGAATGAGAGCTGCTTGGAGAACAGCAGGTGAACCTTGTGTTCTGGCTCAACACCACCTTTTTGATAAAAGAAGAAAAATAAAGCTCAAAAATACAGCGTCAGAGCTGTAGTTTCCATGTCAATTTGAACTTGAACAAGTTCATCCTAATTCAATTAATTAAAGCTATAGCTTGATGGAATGGGTCTTATCTATTGTGACTGTGGCCTTCATTGCGTTAATTAGTGATGCCTTAAAGATAAATTAATTTTTCAGATGAGCTGGGCATGTCTCCTGTTTTTACCAGTTAGAAGTGTTGCTTAGTGCAGGATCCTAAAATCGTTCTGGCTGTTAAAGTGATGTGCCTAGGAAAAATCAAATATTTTGCTTATTAATGAAATTGCATCCATTTTCATTAAAATAGCTGTGTCTCAATTTGTTGGGATGTTTTCATAATGTATTTTTTGTTCTTTAATGGGAATTTGCTGTAGACCAGTAGCAGACATTTTTAAGCAGGAGATGTAGGTACTAATGCACTAAGCTGCCATTATAGCCAAAATAAAGCTTAGCTCATCGCTTCTAGAAATGAGGCCACTTTGGCTTTCCAAGTTGGAAAACATCAGCAGCAGAATTGTGATCATTCCATGTGTGAAGCAGCATCTAATTCCACTCGACACTGGTAATGATTTTGTACAAAAATGTTTTCTCCTGGGGTCTTCTAAACTTCAGTATTCCTTGCAGTACTTTATTATTTCTTCTTAATATCAGTTGTGGTAGCCAGAAGAAAAAATGCTGCTGCAGTTCATATAAATTGTTTAGGAAACTTCCTCAAATACTCCACAGCTCCATTCTGTCAGTGGGGACATTCAAACCAAAATGCTTAATTGCAATTCTAGTAATTAAACCTTCATTAAAGTTTGCCTTTAGTGTCTTCACCCCCCTAAGTTTTGCAGTACCATTCTAATTAACTTTTAGATGAAGATTAACCTCTAATAAACAGTTGTTTGTTAGATCTACATCAAACAGGTAATTATTATTATTATCTTCCTTCTCACCTCTCAGGCTTAATGGGCATATGCATCCCAGGTGTGGTGTCACCTATTTCAAGAGTTATTTAGACCAACGTTTTGCAATATGGACAAATACCATCCAACAAATTCTGCAGGAGATTTTCTTCTCTGCCCTAAACTTCTAGTACTGTGTGGATAACGAAGACCCATTCAAACCAGCAAAGCCAATTTTGACAGTTTCTGATGGATCAGTGTAATTTGGTACTTCCTTCCATTTTTTGCTGCAGATGAAATTTATGGTTAAAACTAGGATTTAAAAATCATTCCAATATGTAAGCTTAGCTGCTGCTTACAAATTTCTCCCGGCAACACTAAATTTGGTAGGAGGTTTATATGGGCTGATTTGGGTAAGGAAACTTGTGTGGTTTTGGGGTTCGGAGACGGGGCGATCCATTCTGTTCTACAGCATCCTGCTTTCCTCTCAAATAACTGTTATGTATGTATTCAGACTGATTTAAGGCTGTCAGGCCTTGGGTGCATTGCACAGATATATTTTACTCCTATAAAACTCTCAAGATGGAAAGAACAGTACATTTCTTGCCTCTCAGATAGTCAAACATTTCCAGTTTTCATTCTGCTGCATGCTCAGCCTGGAAATAGATGCTCTCCTTAATACCATTTTGCAGTTATCTCAGGATGAGTAGTGCTACCAGTGTTAAAAAAAAAWATATCACCCCCGAAGAAGTTCACCACCACCATCAGCCCTTCACCTCTTGTCTAGTTCTCTTCCCCACTTTTGTTTTGCATTGATTGGAAGAAAAGTTTTTGGGTTGCTCTGAACRTGTTTTAAGTTAAGAACTATTTCCTTTTTAATGAAATCAGCAAATACTTCTATAGCCAAAGGAAAGCAAAAATTCATTATTGTTTGCTTATTATCACCAGTGTTGTAACAAAGCACTCTGCAGCAAGCAACAAGCTGTGAAAATTTCCTTGTTCCACTTGGAAACTGTGGGAGATTSTGTGTCGTTGCCTGGTGCATATGTGACATCCTTCTGTGCAGGAGCAGATGATCAGGACTATTACGCAGCGGCTGATGTGCTTAAAGAGATGTTGTGCCCATACAAAGGCGTGTCAAAAGCTGAGATAGTTCACAGTATTGTTGTGAACCCCAGATGTTCTCAGTGGGCTGGAGTTTGCTCTTGGGCTCTTCAACCCCACTGTGTTGTGGTGAGAAAACTCATCTTCCCCTTCCTGGGAAAGAGCTGTTAAAGCCTGCAGGTCATTTCTAGGTGCTTCAGAGGGCTTCTGGTGAGATGGTTTTACCAGGCATCAGGCCAGTAGAAAGCTGAGGACATGCCCACCAGCCTGAAATTTTTTGACTACAGGTTGGTCCTTCCTTCATGTGAGATGCTATCAACTGATGATCTTGTTCCATAGTCTAGTTGGGTCTTGAAAACAATTTTGGTCTACTGCCAACTTACCTTTTCTGTAGGTAATTTCTGTTTATGGATACTAACCTGACTGATCCATTGCTTATCAAAAATGCATTGGGTTCCCCACACCTTGAACTTATATGAAGTCTGACTTAAAAGAAAAGGAAGTTGCATTTTTTAAAACAAGATCTGTTATTTTGGGTCACTGGTCTCAAAGTGGCTGTAAAAATATTCTCCTAGTGACCTGACAGCAGTGTGCTCCACAAACACTGTGCAAGCTGATTTTGCTGGTTGCTTAACTATGGATTTCCCGCAGTTTGATCCATGTGAACACGTGTTCTTGTTTCTTATGCTGCTGTTCACTCAGCAAGACCATTGCTTACCTGACTCTCCTCAGTCAAGAGTCTTTGTGCTATGTCCCCAGAGAGAGAGGTACTGCAAGTCCAGGACAGAGAGTCACTTCTCTTGCTTACGTTTAAAACATCCAATTCTGCCGTTTACAAGATTAGTCTTCACCCCTTCCCCTTCGCTCCCGTCATGTTAGCATTAACCATCTTCCAGGTCTTGTCCCTTTTGGTTTTAACATGCTCAGATTAACAATGACTATATTCAGTGAGTAGGAAAGAACGTATATTCCACTTGACTTTGCTAGTGTTGTTCGGGTCAATGGGAAGAAATTTTTGCACCGATAGAAGGAAAGGCCRTTTAAAAATAAACCTGTGAGAGTCTATGCTGTTAGCACATGAACTGAAAGGATGAGTTCATTTCAGAAGTCTTAACTACCCTCCTAAAATACTTAGCTATCTCTTTCCACTTGTAGAAGTTAAATTTCTGGTCCCGACAATTAAGAGCAGGCTGGTATTGATAACAAAAATGAGGAGCACAAGAGG
This sequence comes from Nothoprocta perdicaria, assembly GCF_003342845.1. Lineage (NCBI taxonomy): Eukaryota > Metazoa > Chordata > Aves > Tinamiformes > Tinamidae > Nothoprocta > Nothoprocta perdicaria. Next base: position 5,425,679 of record NW_020455204.1, on the reverse strand, counting down.
CTGATGACTCCTCTGGCACTTTATCTCAGAAGAACCCAGTTTCAAGCTTGCCATTGACCTCTACTCTGATACCTTAATTTTGGTGCGTCTTTCTCCTTTGAATTACAAGCTGTTCCTAATGCAGCAGAACTGTKTTCTGATGCTACCAATGCCTTATTTCAGCACCAATCATCATACAATGATGATTAACATTTTCTTTAGATCACAAGCATCAAAGAATAAATGGGAGAACAGTCTCACTCACATGTAAAACATGGATGGTCCCATCCATCCTTAGTGGGGGAATGATGGGCCAGCTAGTCAACACAAGAAGGTTCTGAGAGTAGAGCCCTGACTGGAATGTGGTGTTGGAGAAAGATTAAACTCTGCAGTAAGTCAGAGAAGCAGGAATTCAATCTTGTTGAAGGTTATTAAGTATTATTAAGATTACAGTATTATTAAGATGCAAAGCAAAGAAACAGCTGCATGGTCCTCAGGAGATGACCAAAAATAGGCTAAGGGTTGATGAGATACTAGGAGGGAGGAGTGATGGAGAATAATGCAGCTGCGTGAGAGATTTGAGCAGAGAAAGGCATTTCTAGAAAGAAATACTCATTTCTGGATGAGGAGGTAAACAGAGAGAGAAATATTGCCTGAAGGAAGGCAATCATCCTGTGCTGGGGACTCCCAGACCTGCAAGTCTTCTCCCTCTCTCCTACAGGATTTGAAGCCAGAAACTTGATGACCCCAGTGTGGACCAGCATTATTGTGGTGTTGGACATGTGTAAAGGCTGAGCCCAGCTTGGGCTGCTGCTGTCTCTGTCTGTGGATRTGGCCACCCGGGTCACATCCCTGCTTTGGTCTTGTCTCTTCACCTGACTTCAAACCATGAATCCCATTGGCTTCAAGGCTGACTTTTGAAGTTATGCCCAGCTTGCTCRCTCCTAGGAACAGCCACGGGAGGCAGACACAAAGCCCAGCAAGTGAGAACAGGAGATAAGGCAGTGCTATTCAAGGAATCCAACTGCGGGTATAATCTGGGAGGCCGGTGACCTTTAGCTCATGCTGAGGAAATCCTTAAGCCCCCCTCTGTGGGGAAGTATCAGCCTTCCTTCACAAACGGGAGCCTGGGAAATAGCAGACCCCCTTGCCTGTTTATGTTTTGTAATCTCCTCTGTCTTTGTGGTGGGATAACTTAAGCTGAGCTCTTTTCAAATCAAAGGGAACATATGTTCTGTCTACTTATAGCTCTTGTTCAATTTTTCAACACTAGCGGTTTTTACAGACTGTAAAAAACCTGTTGGAGTGGAAATAAATCCAGGATAACGTCTACAGCTCATATACAAGGGAAAACAGGGAATCTCCTCCCAGAGCTGAGTTTGTGGTCCCTTTCCTCCTGCTTGATTTCCCTCTCAAATTATAATTTCATGACATAAGATGTTTAGTGATACAGTGGGAAATCAGAGGCTGGCTGGATCAGAGACAGAAGCTCCAGGGCAGAGGTTCTATAAAGGGTTCAAGGTTAGGACACACCAGGGCATGGCCCTGTATGGATATCCTGCAGCCGCTTCATAGCAAGAGATAGTGTCTAATCTGCAGAGGGAAATTGGGCACGAAATCCTAAATTAGGAATGGCCAAGCACCAGGAATGGGCTCTGACTTTAGACAGGACAAAATGCTCTGCGATCAAACGTGGGTCACATCATGGGAGCCCTCTGCTCAGCACTGGGCAGGGGAAATTTCCTTGTTGTGGCTTCAGGAGCTCCGGGGAAGGGTGAGGAGAAAAAGGCACAGTTCAACTCCCCCTATTTTTGCAGGAATGCTTGTGAAACGCAAATGTTAGAGACCATCCCCACGATCTCAGGAGAGCAGTTTAATGCTGCAGTCTGCTGCTATGTTCATATACTGGCCAGCTTGCTTTCTTTCCCATGTGAAAAAAAAAAATCAGCAATTTGCTAATGCTCTGCAGGGTGGTGATTAGAGAAGACATTGGGGTGTTGCAGGAACTGGGAAAGGGCAAGAAAAGATCTCCACCATSCATGTCCAATTTGTCCGATGAAGGTGAGCAGCACTGCCCTGTGTTGCAGTGGCTTCCTTGGCTTCTCCTGGTGGCTCCGTGGAGGGAGCAGCATCATCTTGGCACAGGGGAGACGTTCAGCAGCTCGTGGGTTTATCGAGAGGACTGCAAGGGCTCAGAGTGAACAGGGCACAGGGCTCTCATTTCTACCTGCAATTTGTGTGAGAYTGAGATTCCTCAAATCCCACGTCTAGGTAAAACAGGGCAGCAACACTGGTGTCTCTTAAAGGATCCTGTTTCAAAACTGATCAGGATAACTAAATTTCCACACATTTCACTTTACACCCCTCATACAGGGTGTAGGTTTATTACTGTCGTTTCTCCCAGCTTCACCTCCATTGTCCAYGCTGAGGTGAGAGAGGCTGCAGTTCATTCAGGATAACTGAGGAGCTGAGAAAAGACTCCAGCGTGTGCCCAGCTCTGAGCACTTGAGTGCCCATACAATTAAATGATACWTGTACCTAAGTAACTGAAAGTCTCACCAAACAGAAGCTGTTCACATGGGATTTGTAATATGTGTTAAAGTCTTTGAATTTAGCCCTTAAACTTTTGGTTACCCAAGCGCTGTGCCCACTCTGAGGATGCCTCAGTGACAGATTACATATCAACATGTCTCTTGCTGCTTTACAATAGCATTGAGCGGGATTTAAATTAGGTTCAGCTCTAATCGTGTTGCTTTTCTAGCAGCAGCGAGATAACTCCCAGGCATTGGTGATGTAGCCTCTGAGGGGAAGAGATTTCAGATGTGTTCAGCAGAAACGCGCCGTGTGAGCCGTGGTTATAATTTCATTAACGGGATGCTACTCAGCTCCTGCTGGGACAAGGAGCAGAGACACGTCACACTCGAGAGGAGATTAGCATTGTAACGGGGACGGGGCATGTAGTGGGGTGGGTTTAAAGCAATCTCCAGCSCATGGGGAGATGGGCTCCAGGAAGATGTGATTTCCAGACCTCTGCAGTAGTGGCATCTGACCCCTGCCCGCGGCTCCCTGGATGAGGCTGGATGCTGGAAAGCCTCTTAGCAGATGGAGAGTCATATCTGGCAGGTGGATGGCTTTTCCCTTGGGTATTCATGGCAGAAATTCATGTGGGGAGCAAGTTGGGAATCCMCTCATCCAGGTATTTGGGTGCCCGCAGATCCTTCCCCAGCACACGGGACTTGGACCATTCTGACMTTTCCAAGCCATTACTTTATCCCTGGCCAGGAAGCGTGTGTTCAACACTTCCATTCCATAGGGAGACCCAAGTTTTGCATTAAAATCACTCAATATAGGGGAGCGATGGAAAGAAGCAAAAGTGGAAGGAAGCAAAAGCAGTACCAATGTCACYAATGTCACCAAATCTGCACCACACCTCCAGCCCCTGGGAGAAGGATGCTGAGGAGAGCAGGAGACCAACAGACAGGGAGAAAAACCTTGCTTTTTACTTTTTAGCTCAATGTTTTTGCAAGACATGGTAGGGTTGTGGGTCCTCCACATGCACGTGCTTTCCAGACCTCCCGCAGCTCCAGCGGCAGCAGCGGGATGGACCCAGAGGATGCGGGCGYGCAGCCAGCAGCAGCACCAGCCACCGCCGCATCCCACACCAGCTTTCTTGCCGCTCCTGCAAGCACTCCGAGCTCAAGCAGAAGCTCTGGGATTCCTCGGGGAACTCTATTGTTTTTCCGGAGCCGGAGCACTATTTCAAGTTCTTTTATGTGCAGGAAGCCCCAAGGCGGTTGGTTTTATTGAGCAGATTTTTCACCTTATCATTTACTGCGATGATTCATTTTCCTCAGCTTGTTTTATGCATTTGAGTCTGAAACACAATATTTAACTACCCGTGCCAGGGCCAGGGGCTGAGCCAGCAGGTTGCCCCAGCCCAGGAGCCCCTGGGATGGGAGAGGACGGGAGAGCGGAGCGGCACCGGCTGCCGCGTGTGCCGGGGCCGAGCTCTCCCGGGACSGGAGCTGGAGCGGACTGGCAGATGAAATGGTCTTTGCCCTCAGGATATCTGACTGCTTTTCACAGCTTTCTTTGTCATTAGAGGCTCTGTGCCTGACAGAGGGGATGGCAGCGAGGCGGGCTGCTCAGCAGCTGACCTTTCCAGACTTCTCCGCAGCTCTTTGGGGACGTTTCTTTCCTGGCACAAAAAGCATCTGCAAAGCCAAGCTCTTTTGGAGAGCTCTGAAGCTTKTCTTAACTTTGGGCATGGTAGTTTCTTCAAAAGATCTTATAAAGTTACATGTGAATTGTTCTGAACATCCCCAGGCCATTCCCTCCTCTCCCTGCTCATCACTGGCTGAGCACCCACCCCCAAAACTGGGTAGTCCAAGGGGTCAGAATATTTTTGGTGGCAAAATCCCCTGGGTTTAAAACCTTTTTTTCTGAAGAGCTAGYTCAAGAGATGCTAAAAACCTGAAGAAACCAGCATCCATTTAGACCTGTGTGAATCTTGCAGCAATTTTGTTTGACTGTTGTTTAAACGCAGCCTCAATCTCTAAACTCAGCTGGTGGCTGCCTGTGTGACGTGGGGATGGCAGGTGAGCTCTGGTGGGGCTGATGGGTTAATGGGATGAAGCTGCGGCCTAGGAGGGGGCAGTGGGTTGCAGCGTGATGGGATAGGGCAATTTAAGGAGCCAGGTGTGGATAGTTGCTCTCTCTGTGCATGGACATCTGTGGTGTGGCTGGGAGAGGAGCAGAGCAGGAGCAGCTTGGRGAGGTGATGGAAGCAGCACAGGTAGAAGAGCAGTCTCTGCTGTACATCTCTTGGGGTGCTGGAGGTGAAGCTGGAAGGAGGTGAGGGAGCAGGAAGGGAAGAAGCAATGGGGAGCTTGTGGGGACCCATAAAGAAAAGTACTTCTGTGTGTTTGTTTGTGGGATTTTTTGTTTGTTTGTTTGTTTGTTTTTTGTGAGGAAGGTTTCATTAGGGTGGCAAACTCAAAATGTACAGCTGATGGGAAGTGCTGTGTGGCTGGGGCAGCCCAGAGTAAAGCCATCAACTACAAGGCAGAGAGCCCTAATGCAGTGGGGCCAAGTGTGAGGCCTCCTGAGACCCTTCCCTGAGGGGTATCTGCACCCAGGACAAGCACTTTCCTCCCCGTGTTCATGTGCAGTATAGATATATGGCCCTTCTACTGAGTGTTCTTCTCCCTTCTCTTGGTTATTGGTGCCAATAAAAATGAGGGTTTTATCTCGCTACTTTGGGAAAGAATTTCCAGCACTTGYAAGATACCCAAACCCTTCTGCCCATTTATCGTGTCCCTTAAGGTGTCCAGACATCCCTGCAGCACAGAGGAAAGCAAAAGCAGGACCAGCAGGAGGGAGGTTGATGGAGAGCCATGTTCCGATATATCCCCAAGTTACTTTTTGGGAGAGACTGTGGAGGATGCAGCTTGGTGGACTGTAAATCAATGAGCAAGGAGCTGCTGTTGTTGGGCTCCTGGCTCCCATAAAGCGTGTAGTTTACTTGGAGCGTCGCTTCAGCAGAGCCTAAGTGCTGCCAAGCTTGCCCAGSTCTGCAGCGAGCTCCCGAGCTTGTGCAGTGCTTCTCTCATGCTCTGACTTCTCCAAATCCTGCCTCCATCCTGCTTGGGTAGATTTCCCAGGGCTGAGGAAAGACACCCTATGGGTATCCAGTGATTTGGCATAACCTGTTTTTGTGCTAGTTCAGCACGGATACCCCAACTCCAGAAAACGCGGAGCACGTGGCATAGCCCAGCGCCCCAAAYGTGCATTTCACTGGGGCTAAGCACAGGGGCAGCTGGTCTGCAAGCCAYGTAGAAGGCAACCGAGTGCTCCAGCCTGGCTGAATAAAGCTCCGATTCCTAAGTGCTTTAAATAAGCCCAGATAGTGTTCTTAAGTCTGATTTCTGAGCCGTTACCTGACTCAAAGTGCAGTTTTTCAGTCCGTAGGCTTTTGCTCTGATATGGAGCAGCAGACAGAGAAAACAGCTGGAGGAATCAAGCAGAAAGGCCATTAAAGGATCACCCGGGAGGCAGGCGTGTTTCCTCTTTGTCCTTGCTCACAGGCCCTGCTCCCCTCCTTTGCTGGGTGCTGCGCTCTCCTCGGTGTGGGTGCTCGTGGCTCTGCGTGCTGTGACACTGAAGGGAAGAGCGAGACTGCGCTGCCCTTGCACGGTCGAAATAACCCTTTTCTGCTCGGAAAGCCCTGGAAAGAGCAGGTGGATGGGGAGCTGGTGTGGGATCAGCTACCTCAAGCAGCCCTGGAGACCTCTGGACAGGTCATAACTTGTGGGAGGCACAGACCAGTTTTGGGGAGGTGGTGGCAGCCTCCATCTCCGTGCAACACCTGCAGACACCCCCTCTAGCTTCATGGTTTCCATCTTCCAGCTCAGGGTGATGGCTGGTCCCTTCCCTCCCTCCCTTCYTCCACAGGCTGCCAGCCTTCCCAGRGGCTGCTTCCATGGCCACATTCCCTGTGGATTAAAACACAGCTGAGCCTTTCCCCCTCCAAGGGCCTCCCTTGGTGCAAAGGGGTCTCCGAACCCAGAGCAGCTGCTGTGCTGCTCTTCTCCYGAAGCAGATATCAGAGCAGACATGCAGGACATGGCCCAGTCTGAACACGCTTTTATGTACTCTTAAGTGTCTGTCCTTAGGCATGACTTTGGAGCAGGAGGTTTGATGGTGCAATGAATTTCAAATAGGACCTCCACGGGTTTCCTTTTTTCCAGGCAGGTGTTTTTTCTGTCTTTTTAAGAAGGCTGAGGAAATAATTATATGAATTATTTTATAGAAAATGTGTCAGAAAGGCACAATAGCTCTCCCACACCTCGCAGCTGTGTGCAAAGGATGTGAAAGATGAATGACTGGAGGAGATGAGCTTATCTATCCAGGAATCCTTATTTGCTGTGGTACCTGAGATGGTCCCGATCCCATGGRGAATACAGAAAGAGCAGTGAAATAAAGGAGCCAGTGGAAGCCATTTGTATGGATTGCATATATATATATATGAATATATATTTTTAACTGCTTAGACTTCTGTTCTTGTCCTTCCTTCACCTTAACCCAGGGGTCCTGCTCTGCCTAAGCCTGAAGGGACGTGGCCACAGGGGTCCTCTAACCAGCCCCATGGCTGGGACCCCGTTGGAGCTGCCCATACGTGGGCTATAGGTTCATCACTGTGTGAGCTACAGGCTATAGGCTTGASAGCTCCAGGGCACTGCAGAGTGGTTTCAGCAAGTAGAGATGGATGGTCCAGAGCCTCTTATGCATCTGTCTCCTGACAGTTCAGGTGTGATGAGTTCGGATCAGAGCCACTTGGAGCTGAGGCTTTAGAAACCCAAAACTCAATAGACTGAGGATTTGCAAGAGCCAGATCCTAGGCTTCTCATTGAAGCTTTAATAACGTGAGGAATTAGTGGTAAAGTACTGGATGATTTAAAAATAATAAAACACTTCTCCATTGATGCTAATTTTTTTTCTTTTTTTTTTTTTTTTTTTAAAGGCAGCTGATTGTATTTTGATTAAGTACAGGTTGGGTCTAAAACATCCCTTTATGTAATAGCTTGCAATATGTGTAATACACTTTATTCTGCAGTATGGACATGTTGCTGAGCTGTGCTTTGATTGCCAGGAGCTGCGATAATCTGTTATTCTGAGGACACAAGGGGGTAAATAAGAGCTTTCCTGTAATGTAGGAAGAATTTTCAGTAAGGCCTTTAACAGAGCAGTGGGCTTTTTAAAATGTGCGTACCTGGGCATCATTGGAAATGGGAAGATTTACTAGTAGCTTCAAGCCAGAGGGTTCATAAGCAATTWATTTCCAAAGCACTGTGCTATTGCATATGTTTGTTCTTAGAAAAGAAAAAATATATATATTTAGGGTCTATTTTTTCCTTTTTTTTTTTTCTTTTTTTGCTCTGGTCTGTTCAGTGTCTGCTGCAACTTCATCTTCTAATGTAACATGACATAACAAGCTGCTTAAGATCAAGCGAGTAGGAAGAAGTCATTAAAGTTAAATCCTGAGAAATAATTCAGTTTCCGAAGTTGTTTCACAAATTACACTACTGTTTATTTCAGATGCTTCTTGCATACAGAGGCCCAATCCTTCAGGTCTCGGTGGGGCTGTTGTTCTTCACCCTCAGTGACTCCAGGAGCTTGTGGTGTAAGGGAAGAACGTCACTCTTGGGGCTATACCTGGCATTCCAGCAATGAAACCTCCCTCTTCCACCAGAAGCTACTTTCTTTTGACCTTGATAGGGATTTTTCCACTTGTAAGAACAGTTACAAAGGCAAAAGYCCCATGCGGGTTTGAAGAATGAGTTTCACCATCAAAAGTAGATTTCATAGTAAGCATTTGCTTTATTAAATGACACTCTCTTTCATTGCAGGCTTAAAGCGGGGAAAATTGATCAAGAGGCTAGAATGCTCCTTTGGCTGTAGTTTTGCTAAGAAGCTAAAGAGGAGGCAGTGGAGAAAGAAGCCTTGTAAATACTGATTTGCCTGCCTTTGATGCACTGGTGTGACTATGCTAGGGAAATCCAAGGTTTTCACACTAGGACATTAGCAGGGAAATTGAGAAACACTGTCAGCTCTCCTTAGGTCGTGCTTAGCTCTAAGTGCCACATTAGCACTCTGGGCAATGTATTTCTGAAAGATGAATTGTTTACAGCAAGGAAAAGTCCTGCACTTGCAACCCTGGCTCCGAATTCTCCTCGGGTTTTGCTGARATTTCAAAAGTAGCTCCACATTTGCTGGTTCTGTAGTTGGGCCAAGGTAAACTGCAGGATGGGCAATTTGGTAAATGTTCAGCTCTGAATCCAAGCATGTCTTGAATGCATCTTGTAGGTCCATATTTATAAATTTGCACATGTTAATATTTTCAGAGTTATTCTAAGAAGATAAATCAAGGCCTGCAAAGATACTGTGGCTCTTAAATCCCATTATATGGAGTAGGCAGCTGTATAGATGTGTGTGTATGAATACAGCAATGGGCTAAGAGATGATGTTTTAGCTCTTGGACCTCAAGATATTAGAGGAGAGAAAGCCAAGTCAGAGGAAGTGAGCAGAAGACAGGCATAAGAAAAACCAGAAACCAATGTTGGAGCCCCTCAAGAAATTTTCTCATCCTTCTGCATGAAGGTGGGACCAGCTATGCCTAAACTGCTCTTGGAAGCTATTGGTCCAGTGGTGGAGAGCCCACAGGCTTCCTGATTACATTTTTCATTATTCTTACAGGTTTGACATCTGTATCTCCTATTTTAACCTATTTTTCATTTGTCCTATTCCCGCAGTGTTTCTTTCCTCCCTGCTCTTGAACAGTAACATCTTTCCTTGCAAAAAAGAGTTATGTTCAGTCTTGTGAGTCTGATTCCTGCAAAGCATCTCATTTATATCACTTAGTAGTTTTCCTTTGGACTTTTAAGAAACCCTCCTCTTTCTTGAAATAGGGTTACTAGAACTAGAATGTGAGGGAGACCTGGACTTTTCCAGAACTCAGATCCAGAACCACTAGTGCCACTACTGCTGCTGCTCCTGGCATGCAGCTGAGGTCTGTCAACTTGTCACACATGACTTGATGAAAGGCATTGCATTAGATGTTTTATTGGCCTCACAAGCAAAATCCTGGACATGCCTGGGCCTGGTGTCTAGACTGGTGCCAGTCAAGATGTTAAATGTTGAAAGAAAATATATAGGTAGATTTAATTGATGAAATGTGTTGCCATGTCATACTAAAATGACTCTCTGCCTCTGTGTTGGTGCAGTGTGCATGTGCAGCAGTTATATTTTGCTGTTTTTGTATGTATGACATCTTACTGATGGAGAGAAAGCACAAATGCTTATTAGAGTATTATAATAAACAATAGCTTTTTGTTGCATGGGAAAACTCTATCAAATGTTGCCTTGTACTTTTTTTTTAAAGCTTTTTTTTTGTGTAGCATGACCATGTTCTACTTCTGATTAATTAACCTCTGGGCTTTTCACTGTTTAAAAGTGCATGGAATGACGTTGATGTTATTAAAAAGCAAGAGGAGCAAAGAGGGGGATGCTGGTAGCGAAGAGACAATTTTGCCTTCCTTTTGTTTTAATGCAGCAATCTGGCCCATCCGTCTGCCTAGCTTGTTATCACARCATCTTGATTGAGGCTTTGCTGTACTGAGGGGAGTTAGCAATAAAGCTAAGTCTGGAAAACACATGCTTCTGCTGTCCTGTTTCTTTTTTCCCTTTCTGGATTTTAATACTTTAAACACTGTCTCGTAAGAAACATATGATCCGGCTGGCAGCATGGGCTGGGTGCTGTGTGCTTGTGTCTGCTTGGTGGCAACGTGTCTGTGAGCTGAATAACTGGATGTTGTASCTGTTCCTGATGATGCTGCTGTGTCCAAGGGTTGTAGCTGTCAACAAAGACCACCTTGTGCTAAGGGCATTCCCTGCTTGGAGCAAAGAGCTCTCTTGCTCTGGCCAAGACCCAAAGTGTTGCATGAAGGCAGGCATGGGAGCAAAGGGAGCACTGAGGCAGCACTGGTCAAGTCCTCAGCATGCAGTTGTTGCCCAACCAGCAACAAGGTTGACTTGTAGACTTGTTGACTTGTTCATAGCCAGAGGGAACCAAAGGATAGGAACACAGCAGCCTTGGGCTGGGCTTGAAGGTAAGATCCCCATTAGGGGCTGCATGGAAGAGAATGTAGATGTGGTTGTTTGAAAAAGCAAGGAAAGGAGGATAAAGGCTGGGTTTGTTGGCCAGCTGGAGGAGGGAGCTGAATCCTCACTGCTAAATAAGTGACAAAAGACAAAGCAGGGTTGTCTATGAAAGGCTTTGAAATAAAGACAAGCAGTTTATGTTTGATCTGATATAGAGAATTCAGCAAAGAGATACTTGGAGAGCAGTGCAGAGATGGTCAAAGCGATGAGCTCAGAAAAAGACCTCTGCAACAGCATTTGATAGAGATACTTGCAGGAGTAGGATAGGTGTGAAGAGATAAAAGGTCTCTACAACAGAAGTGATACAAGCTGGAGAGAACTTTAGCTGGAGGCATAATGTAGCCTTCCTTAGCTTTTCAGGTGTTATGTTGGAGAAATCTGCAAGGTTTAGACCTAGGCTGTGTGAGAAAGGTCAAAGCTGTGCCTTAAACCCAAGTGATGTAGGGTGACACAAAGTGGAGAATGCAGAGGCTGGGGGAGCTCTGAGGGAGGACACTAAACCCTGCCTTGGCCTGGTGCTGGCAGACTGGTGACCACAATATATCAGAGGTGGGACCAACCCGTGCTGCAGACAGGACTGGAGTCCTCAAAACTGAACTTGTTTGCATGAGATGGTGCAAAGGGGAGTTGGAGAGGGGCTGTTTGGGATGCTCACAGTCAACTGATGGATGAGGAGAACATTGCAAACACCTCTTTGGTGTCCCTTGAGATGTGTCCCCTTTCAAGCACTGTCTTTTCCCCATCCATCCAAACTTTGCCTCCTCTCCCATGAGAGGAGCTACTGGACTCAAGGTATGGAGATCCTTTTGTGTAAGTTATTGATGGGTTACTTGATGTAAGTTATTGATGGCTGGGTTTTCAGATAGAAAGCAAGGAAGCAAAAAATGTTCTATATTCCCAAGCCACCTGAAAATGCTTATTTGGCTTCTTTTTTACTCTCAAAATGAAAGACTTTGAACTTTCCATGAGTAACAGTTAACATATATGCAGCTGTGTGTCTACTATCGCTCTCAGGAAAGCAATTGTTTTTCCGTTATCACTGGTCACCCATCAGTGCTAAATTTAGGAAGGCAAATCCATAGCCGCTGGGTGAAATTAATTACACACGAGTAAATTAGATTCCAGCAACTAATTCTCCCGTGGYTGCCACAGCTTCAAGGAGAGCAGCAGGATGCTATCACAAACGTCCTCGTTCTCACACTTCACGGCTTAAACTGATTCACCGCTTGGGCTCAGCCCAAGCCGCGCTCAGCGGCGCCTCCCGGGAGCTCCGTGCGCGGCGCCGGCCGGGGAGGGCATCGCATTAGGCCGGGCCATTGCTCTGCTGAAGTGTTGCAGTTCCTGCCTTCCTGCTTGACATGGCAGAAAATCATCATTTCTCACTTGCCGAAACCGGAGCATCCACAGCGATGTAACAGTGCAGGAGATGTTGTAGGATATCTACTCATAAGGAATGCTGCGTATTTAATGCAAAGGATATTTGCAGCCTAGCTGTGTAATTGGGAAATTAAATTGTCTGAATGTTGTCATACATGCTAATTATCCTGAATATGCAGAGAGGAAAATCTGCATCTTGCATGTAGCATATCCAGTGAGAAGATAATGGTATTTTAAATTCATAGTTGCAGTCTTTGGTGCACAAAGGTGAGCGTATTTTAAGCATGTGTATTTCAGTTGGAATGCATGTGGAAAGAAAGCAAATACAGTGTAATTGTTTGCATTTTTTTCCCTCCAAACTTACAATGCCAGACAGATTGGGCAAATGCTAACTTGTAAATCAGGTTTACTAGCATCTCTTTGCATAAAAGTTCTGTGCTGAAAAAGACTCTTTTCTATAGGTATCATAATAAACATCAATTTGCTGCATCTGTCAATTTGCCTGTTCTTGCTTACAGTTGCTTGCAGTTATCTATATTTTGCTGTTGTGMAAAGCAAATATTTTGGCTAAAATGTGTTGAAATGCTGTTTTAACTGAGCCATTCATTTGCAACAAATGAAGCATAAAGAATACATTTTGGATGCTCCATTTAAGAGGAGTGATCATCATTTCTTCCTTACATAAATCCTATTCACTAACTCACCTGTGCAATGAATGGCATGGAAAATATATCTACCCATGTATTGTTCTTATGACACAAGTATGGGATTAAACCTGTACTTCTGATATGCTTTTTTTWWTWWTTTTTTTAACTGAAAAGTAAATGGAAAGAATATTCACTATTCATTTTGTTCCAACAAGGATCTTCATATCTCCTGGCTTGACTTCTSTAGATATAAGGAGTTGATGGCATTTATACAACCTGCCTCATTACGTTGTGCATAGCTTCCAAACTTCCCTGGAAGAGATGTGCTTTTATGACACCCATTTGGTTATTTTGATGCTGGCATGATTGCTCATATGCTCAAAGTTAAGCACATATCCTGTAACAGTTGAGGAATCAGGGTTTTGGATCATCTCTCTGACCTCCTTGGCACACCTTGGYCATCAACAGCATTTTCTTGGAGGAGATGTAACAAAATTAAATGATCCAAAATGCTCTTCCAGCTGTGTGTACATGGCTGCACTTTTTTATACTATAATTTGTGCCRTAGTTTCTGATTAACATATTAAAATCTGACATCTTCTGATAACTGCTTGCTAAATATGTTTATAAATATGCTGGGAATTATTCTGACTAGCAGTAGGGAATGGACAAAGCACTTGTTCCTAGAGCGTGTTTAATTATTCAGGTTGCAGGCTTTTATGGGCTAAGACTTGCTCTGAGGTGCTGTCATAGCACAGATGATAACAATTAGTATCTGGGCAGATGGTGARATAGAACCGGTATCACCAACTGCGGCAATCAGATGCTGCAATATTTGCTGGGACRTGGTCACTGCAGCTCTTTGGCAGTGCAGATTTTTGTGTGTGTTKGGGTTTTTTTTGAAAATCCCAGTGATGGGGGCTAGCAGAGTGTAAGACCCCTGCATAAAGGGGCCAAGGTAGCACTCAGATCATTAAAATTAGAGACAAAATGTCCTGACCACTTGGGGAACCTCTTCCCAAGTGCCATAGAGGAGTTGGAGCCCAAGAAGGTTTACCTCATGGTTAACTTGGTGTCAACCAGGATTCCCAGGTCCCTCTCTRCAGAGCTGAGGTTATTGACAGSAATATGATTTTTGATGCTTGTTGGGACCATCTAGCCACACTATCTGAAACTGGTCCACCATGGCAAGGGGAAATTTGTCTGTATTGCCATGAAGCAGGTGACAATATGAAGGACAAGCCCTTGGTTGCAGACTGACTCCTGCAGGACTTTGCTCCCTTGGTAGGAGCGGTCTCTACTGCTGGCACAACAATGCCTGGGTCTCTGCTGCAGCAAAAGGGTCTGCAAATACCTAAAAATGATTGCAAAATGTGCATGTTCCTGCAGCGAGATCACAGGCATGTGTGCTAAAGGATTCTCTTGCAACAGTCAAGTTCTAATATATTCTAGATTTAGTACAAATCCGTATGCTCTTGCATTGAGCACAAAAGGAAAGACTCTAAAAGGATTAAACTGCATTTGACATAGAGCAGTGCTCTCCATTTGCCCTGCTGTCAATCTGTTTAAAACACCACCCGCTCTGATGGAGATTGTGAAGATTTTGTCCCTGATGTGCTGCCCTGAGAAGGGCTGGGCTGSGAGTTGAAGATAAAATGGCAGCAGGAGCTTTAAAACCTCAACCCCTTGAATGAAGAGCAAAACTTTTGGATGATAAGGGGTCAGTCTTTATCTTTGGTCCAACAGCACACAGGTGACCCGTGATGATCCTTTATTGCTTTCAGCTGCGAAATGGAATTAAGGGTGAAGAAAACAGCATCTCCTGCTAGGGCAGTGGAGACACCCAAGATAATCTCAGTGCACCTGGGGACAGAGTTTGTTTGTGTTGTGCTGTAGCAACGGAGTTCAAGTATCATCCAAAATCTCCAGAGAGCGCATTTTTGAGCTTGGGAACAGCTCAGTTTTCCACAACTCTAATCCAGTGCCTTAAACTGAAGACTGTTTACTCGCTAGAATATTTGGCAGCAATAACCCCACACCAGGCTAGTGAACTTCTGCATTGGCCGGCAGTTTCCAGCTTGGCAAGGGAAGCAGTCTTGCCCTAATCTGTAAGATTTTGAGTGTTTTTTTGCATGCTGCTCTGAGCACTGTCCTTCTCTGCTGCCTTTGTATTCCTCCCAAGGATCGCTCTGATCTGCCCATAGTCATGTCAACTGCCAAGTGAAATGACCCCTAATAAGAAGAGATTTTGAAGCTACTTAGCAGGAAATTACTACATGTGATGTTGCTAAGCAATGTCAGGCTGTCAGTGAATGCTGAAGATAATATTTCTCTACTGAAAAACCCAGGGAAGGTTGAGGGGGTTTTAGGTAGCTTCTTAATTTTGTGCAGAGCTGAGAATTGTGGAAATAATGGGAAATAATGACACTTGTTTCACCAGGGCCAGTGCAGTAATTAGTGGGTGGGAGAAGGGAAGTCCTTTCTGGAGAGTGGAAGCAGCTGCAGGAAGGACAAGAGGAGATGGGGCAGGGGAAGTAGGAATAGAAGAGGAGGGACAGGTAAAAAAGGTGGTGGTGGGTCTGATCCAAAGGGAATGACAAAASAGGGAAATGCATAGAAAGGGGAAACCTCCCTGTCAAGAGACCATGGGGCCACTGAACTGCTAARTGTTCAGGTGACAGGGGCACCTTTCCAAATGAGACTAAATGGAGGAAACTAGAGCACAGTCCCTTGTGCGTGCGAGGTCTTGTCCTTTGGAAATTACCCTCCCTTGCACCTGTTGAAGCAAATGATGGCTTTGCTGTGCTTTTTAAGAACTTGAACTTTGCTTTAGTAAGGAAAAAAGCTCTTGAGATACAAGAGCTCTTGGGCTATGAGGGTTACTGTAATAAGCTAGATGGAGCCCTGCGGCCCACTGGTTAGTGCCACAGGAAGCGACATCTCCGTGTCTCTTTAAACAGCTTCTTCTGGACAGAAATGTCTTCTCTCCTCCTCTGCTGGRTTACTCTAGTCCTGTCTGATATTTGATATCTCCAAAAGCAGCCATGYTTCAGTGCTGAATTAATTTATTTGTGCAGAAGGTGTCGTATCAACGTCCATTATAATTTTGCCCCAGCAGCATCTAGAAGAAGCAGTTTTTCATCTCTGCCTTTCTTTTTCCATTTCCAAGAATTTTCTATTTGTGATTTATCCTTTTTTTTCCTTAATTCTAGGAAGATAGTACATTTGGAGCCTTGTTTTCAAAGACGCTTTAGAGATCGTTTCCAAAGCTGTGCACCACGCTCACGTGCTAATAGGCGGTGGACAGATGCTGACATGAAGCACCTTTTCACCCTGGGCTGGCAGGAGCTGGTGAGGCCGGGGGACCCTCCATCTGGCTTTTTGAAGCACRAGCAGCCCCCTGGGCCCCCGGGAGGCCGCACTGCAGAGGCTCAGGCTCCCGTTGGGCCGTTTGTGGCCAGGAGCCAGCGGCTGCCGCGATGAAACTGGATGTCACGGAGTGTTTTGTTTCTACAGCACTTCCATGAGCTTGGACGATGGGGTTGGGATGTGCAGAAATGGAGAGTTTAATGCTTATAAGGGGTATGATGAAACGTGTTGGACCATGATCAGGGACTCTGCATATATATGCCAGAAAGGTGGTCCCAGGGGCAGGAATACGGTCCCCAAACCCCTGTCTTCAAGCTCCAGGCCATGCCAGGGGTTGCGCCATGGCCTGTGCTGTTGGTGATGGGGTTTGCAACGGTGGCACCGCTCTGTCCACACTGTGACATCTTTGCATGGACATATGCTGAGCTCCTGCGAGCACCTGTTACAAGTAAGGGAAATCTCCTGCTTAATCCTCCTCTGGCTCTGGGAAGGGCAGTGCATGGGAAGGGGCCGGGAGAGGCGAGATACACCGGGCTGCAGGTCGGGGGATGCTCTGTCCTCTGCGCCCRGTCGCCCCAGCTGCACCCTGCCCCACTCTGCTGTTAAACGGATTTACAGGAGAGATGGGGCTCGTATCTAGGGCGTTCGCCCCTCGGCGGCGGGCACCCCGCGATACCTCCATCTCCTTGCCGGGGTCCAGACTCCGCCTCCGATATTAACATGCCTTCCTCCTCCTCCTCCTCCTCCTCCCCCCCCGTGCCCGCCCCCGCCGAGGCGCCTCGGCGCGGTGCGCGGCAGCAGCCGGGCGGGCAGCGAGCTCCGCGTGCCCGCGACAACTTCGCGGCTCCGCGGGGATGTGAACGTGCCCCGTTCCCCTCCGGCACCGCAGGCGGCCCCGGCA
This sequence comes from Nothoprocta perdicaria, assembly GCF_003342845.1. Lineage (NCBI taxonomy): Eukaryota > Metazoa > Chordata > Aves > Tinamiformes > Tinamidae > Nothoprocta > Nothoprocta perdicaria. The sequence continues at coordinate 5,408,687 of NW_020455204.1, read as the reverse complement.
GCGCGGAGCCCCCGTGGCCGGCGGCCGCAGCCCGG